>NW_026652283.1:75220450-75421513 GCF_009828535.3 Hylobates moloch
TTTTTAGTAGAGACGGGGTTTCACCGTGGTCTCGATCTCCTGACCTCGTGATCCGCCCGCCTCGGCCTCCCAAAGTGCTGGGATTACAAGCGTGAGCCACCGCGCCCGGCCATAAGTTACATTTTATAATATATTTTTATAAAATAACTCTTACATATCTTTAAATAACAGTTTCCCTTCCACAAAGCATTAATTCAGAGATGTTTATTTACACTGGTAAAGAAGCAAACGACAGAGAACAATAAAATGAAAGTAGTGAGTCCTTGTCGACTAAGGACAGCAATTAAGGATAGTAGGAAGAAAGTATTCACTTTATAAAAAATATGAGTCTAATTAAGTTTTGCATTAAAGAATTCACGTAGTAAGGAGCAGGTAATGGTGTCATTCAGGGGTAAGGTTCCAAGGTAGGGGTATTAACTGGTACAACCCATCTAAGAGTCAGTTTATCAGGATCTATCAAAATTACCAGCACACACAGCCTTTATCCCTACATTTCCACTTCCAGTAATCTATCCTAAAATAAAAGTGCCCACAGGTGAAATGATGTATGTGCAGGGTATTCATGGCGGCACTGTGGATAACAGCACAAGACAGGTCTCTCAAAGGGACCTGGTTAAAATTATAACAACCATTCACACAATGTCCTACTGTGCGGCTATAAAAAGAACCAAGGAAGTGTTTGCTTTGATATTGGAAGACTTCCAAAATGTATTCTTAAATGGAAAAAAAGCAAAGCTTGTAGCAACATGTATAGTGTGCTATTACATGTAAAAAAAAAAAAAAACAGAGGGGAAATAAGAATATATGTTAGTAGTAGCTTGTCTTTGTATACACATATATCCAGAAGGATAAATAAACTAGTATCAATTATTACCTATCTGGATGGAGAGTGAGAATTGGACAAAGGGAAAAGAGGTGAGAGATGAGCTTTCTGTGTTCCTTTTCATACCTGTTTGATGCTTAAGACTTATATATACCACCTCTTTTAAAAGTTAAATAATACTCATGTACATCCTGTCATTATATATCCAGTCCAGTTAACATATCCCTCCATTAAAACATGGGTACCCAGTCCCCCTTCTCAGGATGCAGCCTGGCAGTGTTTTACACATTACCAAGGACTACCAGAACTCACCACCTCTCTCTGCCTGATTCTTAGTCTCAGCACAGGTCAGGGAGGCACAAGGGTAAACCTGGATGGCAGACCCTTCAGGGGAACAATGAACAACAGAAGGCTGAGAAGACCAAATCTCCACACACTTAATAAACTCTCCCAGGGGCTTGTGTGAATTATTGCCAATCCCAGGACACTTCCTTCCGGGACATGATGACCCGCGTTTCACTGTCTTTCCAAGTCCATTACCTCATCTACTCTTCCAGCACCCAATCCTTGTCTGACAGATGAGGAAACTAAGTCTGCAGAAGTCTGGTGACCTTACCAAGTTCACATATAATCCCAGATTTTTAAATATATTTTTTCTTATGCCAGTATGAGCTGTCTTACACACACACACACACAAACACACACACACACAAAACTTTGCACAGTGTATAGATTTTTAAAATAGATTTGCTAATTTCCTACAAGGAAGTACACTAGGCAATCTTATTACCTAAGAACTGTTTGATTAAACTTACTGGATGGTTTTTCTCAAAAGAAGGCCATCTCATTGTTCCCAAACCTTAGATGTAATTTCTCATCATCCTAGTTTGACATGATAGAAAGTCACAGCTCACAGGCTAGGCCACAGGTGCCACCTCTGGGCTCATACACTCGTCCCCCCTACCACCCCACATCCTCCTTACTGCTCTACTTTTTTTCCATATCACTTATCACCTTCTAACAAACGTTGTGCTTTCTTATTTATCACGCTTGTTGCCTTCCCCTCACTGAATATAAGCCCCATCAAGGTATGGATCTTCTTTTCTGTTCTCTGAGAGATCTTAAAGGTCTGGAACAGTACATAGTAGATGCCCTATAAATATGTGTAAAATCTACCCCAAATCCATGCTCAAAAATCCCCATAAACTAAAAGAGATACACATGCAACATTCGTCTCTAAAGGGATTCTGATTTCTAAATAAACTGCTTAGATATTTGATGATATGGTGGTGGCAAAAAGAGCACAGAAAATTTATACAGCAAAATAATAAAAAGTTTAAGATCAAAGATGTTTCGAGAGAGCCAATGTATACTTTAGAACATCCTCTGGAGGAGGCTATTAAGGTTATGTTCCATTAATATAATCCAAGGGAACTGCTTGAGTCCAGGTTTTGAAAAATCTTTGTTCTTGTAGCAGACAATGAGATGAGAGATTCTACCATTACTGACTACAGCTCCTGTCTTTCTTCCATCAGAGTTAAAAGCCTTTCACATTATGCTTTTCTTTAAATAAAGTTGTAAAGGAGCATACGTTTGGAACAGAACACTGAAAATGTAATTTAATGCGTGAACTCCTTTCAGCCTCACTCTGTACAGAATCGGTACAGGGATAATTACTTTTGACCTCTATTTTCATTAGCTAAAAGTTCTATGGAAAGTTCTCTCACATCTATGACACCCAGCCCCAGTTAGAGTGTGAGTCTGCAGCAAGATCATCAGACACAAAGGGCCAGGAGGGTGAGGTCGGCTGGAAAACTGACTTTATTGAAAAACTCTTCTAAGGACACAAATGACCTCCCAATCTTGTTTTGTTACATCCTCTGGGGTCTCCAATTATTTCAATGCATGTCTTGAAATCTTCTAAAAATTGTGTGAGTCCTTGGTTCCAGTGAACTGACCACATTCTGAGACTTCCCTTCTGATATGGTTTGGCTGTGTCCCCACCCAAATCTCATTTTAAATTGTAGCTCCCATAATTCCCCCATGTTGTGGGAGGGACCCCGTGGGAGACAACTGAATCATGGGGGTGGTTCCCCCCATACTGTTTTCATGGTGGTGAATAAGTCTCACACGATCTGATGGTTTTATAAGGCGAAACCCCTTTCATCTGGTTCTCATTCTTTCTTGTCTGCCACCATATAAGATGTGCCTTTTGCCTTCCACCATGTTTATGAGGCCTCCCCAGCCACATGGAACTGTGAGTCCATTAAACCTCTTTTTCTTTATAAATTACCCAGTCTCAGGTATGACTTTATCAGCAGCATGAAAACTGACTGATATACCTCCTCACCACATTCTCAACACCAAATATATTGTGATAATTGAAAAAAAAAAGTTTTTTAATGACCACCTAACACAGTGATGCTCTAAAACAAGACCCGTATAGACCAGAACTGGATGTGCCTGTCCAAAATAAAAGAAGCATGGCTATACTCCATCAAGAAGAGAGACACCTGAGAGTGACAAGGGGCTGGCACTGGGAAGGCCACACAGGGACTAGGCCTGGACACCCACTACCTGGTGCAAACGGGGTGGGGAGAGGGAGAAGTGCCTCCCTAGTCTCTAGTCAGAACTGCAGGCTCTCCAGGGCCAAGGCAGACGCCACTCAGAGACTGACAATTCCATACCATAAGTGCCTTCCAGCCCAGGGCTATTGGAAACCAGCTCTACCAGGGAAGTACCTGAAGCAAATCCACATCTTGAAAGGCAGTTCTGGCCGGGTGTGTTGGCTCACACCTGTAATCTCAGCACTTTGGGAGGCCGAGGTAGGCAGATCACTTGAGGTCAGGAGTTCGAGACCAGCCTTACCAACATGGTGAAACCTCACCTCTCCTAAAAATACAAAAAAATTTAGCCAGGCGTGGTGGCAGAAGCCTGTAATCCCAGCTACTCAGGAGGCTGAGGCAGGAGAATCACTTGAACCCAAGAGGCGGAAGTTGCAGTGAGCCAAGATCACACCATTGCTCTCCAGCCTGGGCAACAAGAGCAAAATTCCATTTCAAAAAAAAAAAGGCAGTTCCATAAACAAGATCAAACAACAAACAGTGCACCAGAACACACTCACTACTCACCCATTTTAGGAGAAAGTAAGAAATGTATCACAAAATCAAATCGACAACACTGAGCTGTTCAAACTTCCAAAGGGGCCATGAATCACTGGACTCGAGTGGCAGGGGATGTGGATTCACACCGAGGCAGTCACTCAGCCAGCTGGGCTGTAGATCACTTTTCTGGATAATGGATAAGTGTCATGAGAATAGATGCACCGAGAAAGCTAATCCAAAGTAATCTTGTGAAAATGCTTGCTGACAAGCGGCCCTATCTCGCGGCTCCCATGATGAAGTGACAGAGAGAAAAGATTCATCATTTTCCCCTCCTGCCATAAGCACCCTCCTCACTCCCTAGTGACCACGCTCCATGGCCCGCTCCCCATATGGTAGAATGTGCGCAGAACCCGGTCCGTGACATACCCAAGGTAACTCAGACAAATGCACATTTCTCCTCTCTGCTGGCCTGGAAGACTGCTACCAGGAGTCTTATATGCTTACACCAACATCCATTCATCCAGGAAGGTTAGCAGCGGGTTTGTGCAAGGGAGGGAAATGTATCCCTCTAAGCCTCAGGTACAAGATGAAAAAAAATCTACCAATGGGTCCAAGAGAGATTTTCAACTTGGTCTTAAATGCTCTTAAAAGCATAATGTATCCACCCAGGTTACAGTGGTGTCAAATCACACAGAGGACACAGTGGTTCCAGGTCACAGGCAAGCCCAGCTCTGCCACTTGCTAGCCTTGGCAAGTGGCAATATCTCTGAGCTTCACTTTTCTGGTGAGGAAGATGAAGACCCTAGCATGTGTCTCCCAGCATTAGTGAGACTGTACATGTAAACTAGTTTGTTGCCATGCATACAATGAGCACTCAGCACATATTAACTCTTTTTTTTTTTTTTTTGAGACGGAGTCTTGCTCTGTCGCCCAGGCTGGAGTGCAGTGGCGCGATCTCGGCTCACTGCAAGCTCCGCCTCCCGGGTTCACGCCATTCTCCTGCCTCAGCCTCTCCGAGTAGCTGGGACTACAGGCGCCCGCCACCACGCCCGGCTAATTTTTTGTATTTTTAATAGAGACAGGGTTTCACCGTGGTCTCGATCTCCTGACCTCGTGATCCGCCCGCCTCGGCCTCCCAAAGTGCTGGGATTACAAGCGTGAGCCACCGCGCCCGGCCAGCACATATTAACTCTTGAGGCAGACACTGCCTAGAAGGCCCATTCTATCTGAGCATCCAAGAAGACTACATTTCCCAGCCTCCTTTGCAGTGAAGTTAAGGCCAGATGAAGGGATTCTGGCCAGTGAGTGGCAGCAGAAGCAGGCCTGGCTCCTACCACATTATCACCTACCCTGTGTCTAGTCACTGTTCATGGCTGACTGGCAGAGTATGCCCTGTCAGGGGCTACAGGAACTCCCTAGGGAAGAATGGAGCCTACAGATGAGAGGCGCCCAGGTCCCCAAGTCACTCCTTGGAAGAGAACTGCATCAGATGGTCATGAGCAAGAAATAAATTATGTATTATGTTAAGTTCCTGAAATTTAGCGGTTGTTTCAACAGCCAGAGTTAGTTACCCTGACTAATTCAGCTATTATATGAATCTTCATTTATCAGAAGTAGCCAAATCCCTAAATAAAGGAAAAAGGAAAAGGAAATGTAGGAAGGAAATAAAAACCCCAAGCTTACTGGTATGGCTTACTGGCATAAAAGTAAGCCTACTAGTATAGCTTACTGGTATACCAAACCAAGCTTACTGGTATAGCTTAGTGCAACATGGCTGCTACATAGCTTAGCATTAGCCTCACCCTCTCGAGGTTGGGTCGTGGCAGGGTTTCACTGTTTGAGTTTCTAAGGCTGATCGATATGCCTCAGGAGAATGCGTGTGAGGGAGAGAACCATTATAATTTGGAAAAGCCAGTAGTAATGAGAACTTCCTCCCAGGACACAGAGTCTCTAGTATTCTTTTAAACACCATCTCAATAGAATTTTAGTCTTCTAACCTCATAATAATCTGAGCTCAGCTCAAAATTTTCCCCTGGGTTAAACCTGTTTGACTTCATCCCCCAGCAGACAGAGAGAGCCACCGTTTCTCAATGTCTCATAGCCTCAGCACCCTCAGCCAGCACTGTCATTGTTCAGAATTTCTAGGATTCTTTCTTCACTTTTACATTAATATATGCTTGCAGCAGAACATCTCTAGAAATGAGAAAAGAGAATTTGAGACCACTCCCCTTTCCCAATGAAATACCCCAGAAGTGCCCACAACTAAGGTGCATCATCTTCAAACCTTTTCTATGTATAAATAATTACACATTCTATTTATTTTCATCAAGGTAATACATATATATAACACAGGCTTGCCAAATCGATCAAGCAACCAATACAGGGTGCCCAGTTACATTTAAACTTCAAATAAACACCAGATACATTTTTGATGTAAGTACATCCCAAATATCAAATGAGCATACTTAAATTTTAAAAATATTCACCGTTTATCTGAAGTTCAAATTTAACTAGGTAGGCATCCTGCATCTTATCTGGCAACCCTAACATAACTACGTTGACTGTTTAATACAAGAGGACATCCTCCACACCAACCCTTTCTTACTTCCCTTTCTGTGCCCTCCTCCCCCAACTCAGCATCACCCCATTCCAGCCCCAAGGGACTACTTTCAACTCTTTCAGCTCTTTACCTTGGTGTTTGCATCCAAGCTGCTAAATATCCAGAATATTAATATGGCATATCATCAATTATAGGCATTATCAAGTGATGCCTGTTGTGGTAAATGAAGGTTTAGCTCTCACGACAATGCCCTACCTTCCTCTCCCTCCATATCCCCAACAGAGTTATCATAACTTTCAAAACATTCAATAATGTAAACACTGGCCATAAACACATTTCGTTGCTGAGCCAGGGAGTATGCCATAGTTATATTTCCTCTCTTGTACAACTTTGCTTTCCTTAGTGTTATAAGCTGCTTTATATTTTCACTTGTGGCTGGGTGCAGTGGCTCACACCCGTAATCTCAGCACTTTGGGAGGCCAAGGCGGGTGGATCACCTGAGGTCAGGAGTTCGAGACCAGCCTGGCCAACATGGCGAACCCCCATCTCTACCATAAAAAAGAAAATCCCATCCCCCATTGCACTAGGTGAGTCCTCCCCATCTTGACATTCCGTCTGTTCTGCAAGGCTGCTTTTTATATCTGTGATAACTTTCCCCCCTCTATTGTTGTCCTCATGTAGCCATGGTTAGTCAGGTGTCATGCCACCTAGATCAATCTCCTGGCTTCCTATTCAACTTTTACCTAACTCCATGTCTTTATTATTTTATTCTACTTATGGGGGATGTTCTTAACTTTATCTCCAGACCATCTATTGGATTTTTTATAATGGCAATCACTTTTCATTTCCAAGTCCTTTTTCTTATTCTCTATGTTTTTTTTCTAAATAGCTTTCTGTTCTTGCTGTTCTTGTTTTTTATCTGCAATATATTCTTTCGTTTTTGAGGAGATGGTAAGTTTTTCCAATTTTTTCTTCTCTTCCATGTCTCCATTTCTTTTGTTTTGTTTTGTTTTTGCTTTTTCTTTTCAAGACAGCGTCTTGCTCTGTCACCCAGGCTAGAGTGCAATGGTGCGATCTTGGCTCACTGCAACCTCCACATCCCAGGTTCAAGCGATTCTACTGCCTCAGCCTCCTGAGTATCTGGGATTACAGGTGCGTGCCACCACATCCAGCTAATTTTTTGTATTTTTAGTAGAGACAGGGTTTCACCATGTTGGCCAGGCTGGTCTCAAACTCCTGACCTCGTGATCTGCCTGCCTTGGCCTCCCAAAGTTCTGGGATTACAGGTGTGAGCCACCGTGCCCAGCCCCATGTCTCCATGTCTCTGGAATTCCTTATTTCTGGTTGTTTTCACCTCTCTCTTTCACATTGGTGGATTTCCTCAAGGTCTGGTTATCCTTGATGTTTATGCACATAGGACTGGGCACCTATATTAGCCAAGGTTCTCCAGAAAACAGAAACAGAGCCATATACATATGGTTATATATACGGTATATACACACACACATATATTTCCATACATATGTGAACATGTGTGTATGTGTATATACATACGGAGACTTACTATGAGGGATTGGCTCATGTGATTATGGAGGCTGAGCAGTCCCACAATCTGCCATCTATAAAGCAGAGACCCAGAAAAGCTGGTGGGGTAATTCAGACCAAGTCTGGAGGCCTGAGAACCAGAGGACCCAATGGTAGAAATCCCAGCCCGAGGGCCAAAGAAAATGATATGAGATGTCTCAGCTCAGACAGTGAGACAAGAAAAAAGGGGTGAGTTCCTCCTTATTCTGCCTTTTTGATACGGGAGGGGGCAGGGAAGTGCAGAGTAGAGAAAGGCAGGTCCCTGGCTAGGGCTCCACACCCACGGACCTAGGTGAGGAAAGGCACTCCTGCTTTCGCGTCCAAATGTTGCATTTTCCAAGATGACCCTGGCCCGCCATACCCCCCTCATGGGCCTATAAAAATCTGAGACCCCAGCAAGCAGACACGCAGGCGGCCAGACGTCGAGAGGCACATCAGGGGAAGAAGACACAAGCGGCTGGACAGCGAGAGGACATCGAGGAAGCACGTCGGCAGAACAGCACACCGACAGATGCCAGCACACCAGCAGGCCACTGACCAGCAGGATAAGGTGGAGTTTGGCCAGGGGAGTTGAAGGAGAACTGGGGCCACCCAGTGGCCCAACTCCAGAGGAAAACCACCTCCCTTCTGGCTCCCGCATCAGCGGAGAGCTGCTTCCACTCAATAAAACCTTGCTCTCATTCTCCAAGCCCACGTGTGATCAGATTATTCCAGTATACCAAGGCAAGAACCCGGGACACAGAAAGCCCTTTGTCCTTGCGACAAGGTAGAGGGTCTAATTGAGCTAACACAAGCTGCCTATAGATGGCAAACTAAAGGAGCACCCTGTAACACACACCCACAAGGGCTTCAGGAGCTGTTAACATTCACCCATAGACACCGCCGTGGAGTCAGAGCCCCACACCCTGCCCGTCTGTATGCCCCCCTAGAGGTTTGAGCAGCAAGGCACTGAAGAAACGAGCCACACCCCCATCGCACGCCCTGTGACGGGGACAAGGGGACCTTTCCCGTTTCATTTTGTTCTGTTCAGGCCTTCAAAGGATTGGATGGTGCCCACCCATATTGGGGAGAGCCATCTACTTTACTGAGTCCACTGATTCAAATGGTAATCTCATCCAAAAACCCTGTCAAAGACACATGCAGAAATAATGCTTATCTGGGTACCACGTGGCCAGTCGGGCTGACATGCAGCTGACATCACAGCACCCAAAGCTGACTAGAAGCTCTGCATGTGTGTCACCAGCCAGGATCCCAGACACAGTCGTTTTCTCCAGAGAAAAATCCTTCCAGCCCTGACTCGGTGAGTTCACTTTCTGCACTTAACATACATTCTCCCCTAAGCCTCACTTGACAGCAGAATTTCCTGTCCAAACATGGACTCTTCGGAGAGTCAAGTAGTGGGGAGAGAAGGGACACTATTGATAACTACTATTAATAACTTTCAGGACATCAGACATAAACTGGGACTCTCCTGGGACATATATGGTCTTCTTACCTATGTCTGTTATCCCCAGTTTCCTGGGTTTTTTTTGCCAGGAACTGGGGAATCAACAGAACTCTCACTTTGTATATATTGTTTCTCTTTCAACCAAAATTAACTGGATAATTAAAATATGTGTCCTGATTAAGGCTGCCTTTCTATTAATCATAGTAAATAGACCACAAGCACTTCTCTCCTCTCCCTAAAATGACATTTTAAAAAACAGTGAAGGAAGAAAGTGGGTATATCAACTCACAGTATAAGGAATGGGGAAGCAACTGCAACAAACAAGATTCATGCATTTTAGAAGATGGCATGAAGAAGACGTGGTAACTGGGACTTGGGGCTGGATTCTTCCAGTCTAATTGCCTGCAGCATGAGAGAGCCAGATGATCTCACAGAATCCTGAACAGGCTTAGGACACAGAGGTGCCCCACAGTGAGTTGCAGGGTCAAAGGGGACAACTGGTGGAATGCCTATTTTCAGGGCAGCTGGTCCCAGGTCCCTTCTGCACCAAGTGCAGTCACATGACTACTCAACTCCCACGCTTCCCTTCCCATTCTGCACATTGTAGGGTGGATTCCCAGGCTAGGGATGCCAGATAAAACACAGGAGCCCAATTACATGTGAATTTCATATAAACAACAGTATTTTCTATTAAGAGTCTGTCCCAAATATTGCATGGCACATGTTTATATCCAAAATTATTTGTTATTTATCTGAAATTCAAATTTAACTGAGTGCCCCCACAGTTTAATTTGTTTAATCTGGCAACCCCATTAATGAACAGAAAACTGGCAGGAATAAGTTCATTTGAATTCACAGAGTTCTGATGTGCATTAAATGTCATTTTCTGAACTGTATATGGTCAAGGGGTCAGGAATTGCTGGGATGAGTTCCCTGTTTTTATACCTTTGTCCAACTTATTTTATCAAATTTCTTTTAAAGAATGAAACTTGATTTCTCTGTTGTCAATTCAATTTTTTCCTTTATAATTTCTATTGCTTTTAAATTGAAAATCAAATACACATTTGGCTAGATGATGATACAGTCTTTCGATAATTTCATTCCTTACATTTATTTTCTTAATCTATCTGGAATTTATTTGGGGTATAATATAAAATGAGGCTCAAACTCAAATCTTCTACCAAATAGTCAGTTGTAGACTATTTACTAAATAATCTTACAATTCCCTATAAGTGATTTGAGGACACCTAAAGGTGTAAACATTTACTGAACACGACCCATAAGGGTTGGAGTCTACGTGAAATGTTCTTTCCATCAATCAATAATTCTTGAGTTAATGCTATGCTTCTTTTGTTACCATAACTTCCAACATTAGAGCGATATTCTTATTCAAATAAGCCAAGCTTTCTCATCATGGCTCTAATTGTTTAAAATTTCTTTAATTATCTCATCTCAATATTCAGTACTTTTCAAAGTATATATAATGCTAACTCTAATGTGTAATTTTAAATTTTCTGGTAGCTGCTTTAAAAGGTAAAAGGAAACAGGTGAAAATAATTCCAATGATATATATGGTTTAATCCAATATATACGAAATGTGATCATTTTAACATATAATCAATATTCTGCAATTATGAAAGATTTCACATTCGTTTTGCTGTACTATGTCATCAAAACCCAGTGTTTATTTCACATTTACAGAGCGTCTCACTTCAGAGTGGCCACACACACTTCAGGTGCTCAGTAGCATTATGTGTGGCTCAGTGGCTATCACATTGGACAATGCAGTTCTAAGTAAACCACAGAATCATTTTAGCAAGTTGCTTCTCCCACAAAATATAATAATAACAATTTTGAGCCATAAAGAAATATTTTCATCTTAAAATCTCAACAACAACAAAAAAGTTCCTATTTTCCAAAGCACTTGTCTAAAATGTTTAGAAAATAGGGTAACAGGAGACAAGTCTACAGGGTCAATATAATCTCAAAGCTATTCAATCCTAAGTAATCAAATGCTATGAAATGAAATACCCTAGAACAGTTCTCCCTGCAGCTTTGTTCCTACTCTGGCAATTATGGCAGGAATGGATACTGAAATGAGAAAATCACAAATATATGCTAGAGATCGTTTGCATTTTATTTTACCTTGATGCTTTCCTCCCAGCTGGATATCCATCACTAAAGCTGGAGATGGAATTGATACCACAGAGAAAAATCAGCTCAGCATTCTATGTTAGGAGGCACTCGGTGTATTTTATTTGATGGTAAATTAGTCCACTTCACAAATATTCTCCTTACTTCTTAGAAATTACTTTTCTCCTAGTTGGTGTAATAATTTAAGGGGCTGGGGCAACAGAAACTTAATACAGAGCATTTTGTGAGAAATTACTGAAAACCACAAATTATTTCTGCTCTGGAACAGCTACCCAGCATGAGGTCTAAACCCAATCTGCAACACTCAGAGATGTTAGCACAGAGCCTGGGGCATGGCACTAGGGACTTTAGGATGGACTACCCACCCAACCACCCACTGGCTGTGTAACCAGGGGCAACCTCCTCCCTAGCCTGGATCTCAGCTACATCAGCTACAAAGCAAGAGGTTGAGTCTGATTGGAATTTTCCAGACTTCAGCCACTGATGTGCCAAGGTCATGATAGCTGCTCTGTCCACATACCTCCGATGCCACAGGTAAACCTTTTGCTATAAAGGGCCAGATAGCAAATAGTTTCCACTTTGTAGGCCAATCTCCATCCCACTGCTCAACTCTGCCAGGATAGCACAAAAGCAGTCATACCCAGTTCACACACAAATGAGAGGCCGTGTTCCAATAAAACTTTATTTACTAAAACAGAGGCAGTGGGCTGGATTTGACCCTGAAATCACAGTTTTCTGACCCCTGCAAATATTGTATTTATCAAATATTTTTATTTTAAAATTGATTCCCTTTCTTTACCTAGTGTTAATATCATACATGGAATACCAACATAATTTGCCATAAAATCTAGTGTATTCAGGGAAACAAATACAAAATACTATTTTTAACCATTGCATGCTATCACCTCATGCGCTGCACTTGGATAAATGTTCTTTCAATGACCATTAAGGGCCTCTGAAGAGCAAAGGCTCTAGGATGTTCTCCCTTAAGATTCTCTCATCTAAAAAAGAAGAAAATAGGAGTTCTAGGACAGCCCGGGGAACATGGCAAAACCCTGTCTCTACAAAAATAAAAAATAAAAAAATTAGTGGCGGGAGGCAGAGGGGGCGGGTAGCAGGTGCCTGTGGTCTCGGCTACTCAAGAGGCTGGGGATCGCTTAAACCTGGGAGGTGGGGGTTGCAGTGATCCAAGACCACACCACTGCACTCCAGCCTGGGTGACGGTAAGACCCTGTCTCAAAACTAAATGAATAAAAATTTTAAAAAGAGAAAGCAAGAAAGAGTCCTCTTTTAGAGAGGTAGACTGAAGTATTGAGAGGTAAGATGACAAGACGCCTTAGAACTGCTTCAAAACTGTACAGGGACAGGGTAGGAGGGCAGCAGGGATACAGAGGAAACCAGATCTGCCAAAGAGTTAGTAACTATTGAATTTGGGTGTTTTATTAGTCTATATTTTGTATATGTTTAAAGATGTAATAAAATAAAAAATTTTGAAAGAAAATTATACTGAAATAGGGCATACAATCATTAGCCTTGGGAAGACAGTCAAGGAGAAGGTGAAGAAGGAAAACAAGAAGTGAAGGCCAGAAATAAGATGTTTATAAGAAAGAAATGATGAGAAAAGAAGACACGGGGACAGGAAGAAAAGAAATGGAATAAATGACCTCAGGCCAGCAGCCTTCTTTTCCACAACAAACGTCAAGGAGCAAGACATCTAGGAGCTCCCGGCCACAGCCATCACTCAGCACAGAAAAATCCGTGGAAGAACAAAGGCTTTTGAGAATGTGCCGACCAGACCTGTGCACTCAGCATCTAGCTGCAGGGAGGTCTGGCTAAAGCCTGGGGCTTCAAGGACGCCATCAGGCAAACCCAGAGAGGCAGTAACCCCCCGGGGCCTGAGGGACAGTGGCACGGCCTAGAATCCACAGATACGAAACCTTGAATCCCACAGTGCTCCCAAGCTGAGTGTCTTCCTTTTAAACAATTCCACATGAGGCTCAGTGCCAAAGCAGGAGAACAAAGCCATTTGATGTGCTAAAAATTGACCAATTTAAGTTCATTGTCCAAACATACTGGAATTGAAGCATAAAAAGTGGGCAAATGGCATAAATGAACAGAGCCCCACAGAGCGGCTGGCCCATCAATACTCTATTGAGGTAGCCTGGCCAAGAGACCCCAGCTGGTGTACAGAAATATTTGGGGCCATGGGAAGCCAGAGGCTCTGGCCTCACAACAGGCTGTTGTCCCTAGGTGGCTCCTAGAAGAAGGTTCAAGATACATGAAACTGCCCTTAGAAAGCCCAAGTTGGCACACAGGAGTCAGGCCTTGCAGGCAATGGCGGGTTCACTGTGTCAGGCCTCTTGTCCTCAGACAGGCAGAGCCACAAGGAGCCTATTAGAGGATGGGGGCTCTTTTAGGTATTACAAAGACAAGACACACAAAGACAGTGCTTTGCTCCCGTCCTTGTTATGCACAAGTAAAGAACAGAACCAGCCTTTTAGATCTTTTAAGGTGAAAAAAAGAAAAGTCTGATAAGAACGAGGCAGCAGTCTGGCCTCTGACTCTCACTTTCCTTGGAACTTGGCGCATGCTGTTTTTACTTTCATCACGTCCAAAGACACATACAACATCACCTTCCTAATCAAAGCCCCAGCAGAGATGCTTCACCTCACAGAGAAAGCAGCTCCCAAGTGGTCTCTAACACCCCAAGGCTAGAAACTTTTAACTTCAGGTTGGAGATAGGAAATGGGGAAGGAGGAATTTCAGACGTAGCCTTTAAAGAACGTGCAGAAAACCAAAAAATGGAGAGAAGAATATGGAAAGGATAGGCGACTGTTCCACTCAGTTCCCCTCGCAGCCTGTAACAGCTCACAAGACAGCAGCTCCCAGCCACCTGCAGATCAAAGGCGCTCATACACAGGAGCAGTTCCCAAAAGGTGCCAAGTTCCTAAACAAGTGTGAGATATTATGATGACTGGCTGTGAGAAACCAACACACACACGGCTCAGGGAAGGAATTTTACCTGCAAGTGATCCTCCCGGCTTCCCTCAAGAGATCAGTACCAAACGAGAGAAAGAAGATGGTACCAAAAATTAAAATTAAAACACACTTCGAATAAGTTCTGCTACTATAAAGATGCCAGAGGTGGACCCACACTGAAGTCAGGCAGTACACAGTTTCCTGAAAACTGAAAGGAGAGGAGGACTTGAAGCAGGCCATCAACATCTTCCTACAGATGCTTAAATATTATGGCAGCAGACTTGAGGTCACAAGGAAGACATTTCCTGCCACCCCCCAAGCCTCGACTTCTCCAAGGCCCTTCTCAGGCCCACCCAATACATGTCCCATGACATTTTCCATAGTTCTGCTTTTCTGCTTGAAGAGCTGTTGGAAGCAGATAGGGACAACTGAGACTAGAAGAGCCTTTTAAAACTTGGCCCTTTCCCGCTCAGGAGGATGAGGCAGGAGCATTGCATTACTTGGAGGCTCAGGAGCTCAAAACCAACCTGGGCAACAAAGGGAGATGCAATCTCTTTAAAAAGTTTAAATTTTGAAGATAAAATTTAAGAAAAACTTTGTCCCTTTGTGTAATAAATTTTAAAATTGTTTACTAAAAGTCCTATTATAGCTTTTATATAAACATTAGTGGGGGAAAGTAAAACACGTTTTACATTGGATCTCATAAATAATGCAAAAGGTCTAATTTACCATAATCATGTCTGGCATTTATCTTCCATCAATAATGTATCAGACGCATGCATTATTTTACACAGAAGCAATTGCAGGGCAGCAGAACTGCATCTGCGTTTGGAATTCAGTAAATTCCAATGCCCCTTGAGCCCGTGTGCAAAAATTGCCATCTCTGCAGACATTCACCTAGGCAAAGCCTGGAAATGTCATTATTTTCCATGTGAAATTAAGTGGGAAATTACAGAAAACGCAATTTAAATGAGGACTCTTTTCTGAAACATAAATATTCATAACTTGCAAACTGACAAAGCCCTGCAGATACCATAGGAACCACTTTATAAGAAGAGCTGATTCTTCCAGATTCCGTTTGTCAGTGACAAGATAATTTTCATAGCAACAAATTAACATCTCAAAGAGAACTGGGAGGGCTGTGACATGTGGGCAGGAGGCAAGCTGGGGTCTAGCAAAGGCATTCCAGACTCAAGTTTTGACTTAACAGCTTCCCTGTGAAGATCCATCCATCAGGTGTCTTTCCCAGAACTCACTGCCCTCCTGCCCCTTAAGAGGCCTTATTTTGTACAGAGTGGTTCTTCATCTGATGAAGACTGCCTTTTTAACCAATCACTTTGTGACTCTTCTTTACTATCCTGAAATGAAAGTCAGATAGTATCAACATATGATTTTTTTTAAATCAATAGTATGTCCAACCTATAATATAAAAGAGAATCAAAGGCAAATGGTTTAGAATAAAGTAATAACGTATTTCAGTAGACAAATGCTTAGGCATAATGATACTGAAAGGCAAGGCAAAACAGAGCATCAGGAAAATTTAACAGCTACAAATGCCAACCACCCAAGCATATCTTGATGGCCACCAACATGGTCCTCAGTGATGTGACTCCTCCAACACACTAACTCAGTGATCAACAGCAGTCGTGCTCCTGGAAAATTCAGTGTTTATTAAAAATATAAAATTATAAAATGTGTGTTTAGATTAGGTTCTAGCTTCAAATAATTATGAACAGGGTTTTCACTTGCATAAATGTCCAGCAGGATCTCTGCTGCTCATGAGGGGTGTGGGACAATCCTCCACAAGCAGGGCTGCTGTACACACTGAAGGATGCTTGGCATCCCTAAGCCTGGACACTAAACACCAACAGTGTCCACCAAACCTATGAAAACCCGAGGCTGCACCACAAAAGTCCAAAGAAATGTTGCCACCATCACCATCCCCACATCTCCCTAGACGTGGACTACCTGAGCAGCTTCTTCAGCTCACTAGCCCCACACGACCTTGGGCACCTTACTCAACCTCCTTGTACCCTACTTTCCACATTTACAAAAGTGGGGACTATAACTGCATCAACTTCACATGGCTATGAGAAGGTAATGCCTTAATACTTGTAAAAGTTTTGACCACCACACCTACACCTTCAATAAATATTAGATAATATGATGCTTGTGTCTATCACTGCATCTCTGTGTCAGGCTCTCTTTGAGCTAAAGCTTAACGCAGAGAAGCCAGGTGTAAAGGAAAGCAGAGATGGGTGGGAGTGAGCTTTGGACAGAGCTGGTGGTCGGTGGTCTAGCAAAGGCACAGATGCAGAAATAAGCCAGGGTGAGGAGGCATGTTAAGGAACTTGGACTTGATTCTTAGGAGTCAAGAGTTTTGCCCCAGATCACATGCATCAGAATGCCCTGGGACAATGGCCAGACGGCTGATTCCTGGGCCTAACCCAGACCAAATGATTTGGACCTCTGGGAGGCGGGACTCTGGAATGTGCATATTAGGAAACTTCCCTCAAATAATTTGGATGCCCTCCAAGGTTCAAGGGCTGGCTGTAATTGACAGGGTATCATGTAAGACTTAGCATGGGAGTGACCACGTTGGATGGGTGGCCATGTGAGAAAGACCAGAGTAGGTACAACCGGCGAGAGAAAAGCCAGGCAGGAGGCCCTTTCACAGAAGACCTAAGTGCTGAGGGCCCTACTATGGTCTAAATGTGTCCCCCCAAATCCATGTATTGGAATGTAATGGCCATTGTGATAGTATTAAGAAGTGGGCACTTTAGGAGGTGATTAAATCATGAGGGCTTTGCCCTCACAGGATGGGATGAGAGCCCTTATAAAAGGGCTTGAGGGAGTGGGTTCACTCTCTTCCACATTTCCACCATGTGAGGACACCTAGTCAGTGCCATCTATGAGGAATGCATCTTCACGAGAAACCAAACCTGCCAGTGCCTTAATCTTGGATTTCCCAGCCTCCAGAACTATGAGAAAATAAATTCCTGTTCTTTATAAATTACCCAGTCTCGGGTATTTTGTTATAGCAGCAGAGCCAGACTAAGACAGGCCCCATCTACATGGTAATCAAGAGGAGAGGAAGGGAACAGCCAGGAGGAAGATTCCA
Organism: Hylobates moloch; assembly: GCF_009828535.3. Classification (NCBI taxonomy): domain Eukaryota; kingdom Metazoa; phylum Chordata; class Mammalia; order Primates; family Hylobatidae; genus Hylobates; species Hylobates moloch. The sequence continues at coordinate 75,238,223 of NW_026652283.1, forward strand.
GAGAGAATTTTGGAAAGACAAGGAGGTGGGGGACAGGCAGGAGGGAGAACTGGGGCTGGTTTCTGACTTCGGCCATTATGAAATGGTCCCATCATCATGTCCCTGCTTCTCAACTATGGACTTTTTTTTTTAACTATTTTTAATTGATAGGTCATATTTACACATTTTAATGGGATAAAGGTGACATTTTGTTCCATGCATAGAATGTGTAAGGATCAAGTCAGGCTATCAGGGGTATCCATCATCTTGCATATTTATTATTTCTATGTGTTGGGAACATTTCAAGCCCTATCTTCTAGCTATTCTGAAATATACAACATATTGTTTTTAACTATAGTCATCCTACTCTCCTAACATTAGAACATATTCCTTTTAACTGTATGTTTGTACCCATTAACCAACCTCTCTTTATCCCCCACCACCACTCACACACCCTTCCCGCCCCCTCGTATCTACCATTCTACTCTCTACCTCCACAAGGTCAATTTTTTTTTAGCTTCCACATATGACTGAGAACATGCAATATTTGTTTTTCTGACAGCTTCCATGTTTGAGAACCAACTATGGGCCAGACCCTGAGCTCTCAACATCCCAGTGAGGCAGATAGTGTTCTCCCCATTTTGCAGGTGAGAAAATTGAGGCACAGAGAAGCAATGATTTGCCCACTGCCACATGGTCCATAACTGGAGGAAATGAATTAGAACCCAGGTCTCTCAGGACATGGAGCTGATGCTCTCAACAACACCTTGTAACTCAGCCTCGAAGGAGAATATTCTTCCTGCAACAAGCTCATCCAGGCTGGGGGGTCCCTCCTGAGACTGGCACCGCCTAGTGGTCATCAGTGAGAGCTCTAGGGATAGGCTGCCCAGGTTAGATAGCCACCCACTGGTCCCAAGACCTCAGGCAAGTGACTCCTTTTTTCCTCATCTAGAAACTAGAAATAATCATAGTGCCTTCTTAATACAGCAGTTATGAAGATTAAATGAGATAATGTTTGAAAATATTTTAGCAAGCACCTGGTGATTAGAATTCAAATGTTTACTATTATGATAGTATCCAATGCCACTGTCAGAGACAGAGGAGAAGCTCTAGCTAATTCCGAAAAAACTGAACCCTGGAAAAAGAACTGGCTACAACATGCAATCTGCAAGAAAATGAGCAAAAAGCCCTCTGCCTGCTTTTGCTTACTGAATAATTGGTCACAGCATGACTCTGCTGCTGGGTCATCTGGAGCAACCTCAATCATCCCACAGCCATAGCCATGGACTCTAAGGAATAGGGACATAAAGTCCCACCACCTGGGCTGAAACCAGGTTCCAACTCACCACATAACTGGGAAGTATCACTTCACCACGAGAGCTTCATGCCTTCACCTGTAAAAGGGGTTCGATAACAGAAGTTCCCTTCTCCAAGGGTTCTTGTGAGGATTAAATGTGAATCATTTAGCAGAGTGCCTGGCCAAGGTTACATGCTGAAAAACTATAATCATGAACAGCCTCCTCATCCCAGGCATGGGGGAAAAGACATTTGAAGGATAGCCTGCGCAGTCCAATAGGGCTGCGGTTAACACTATTTCACTGCTGTTGTAATTCTTAAATTCTTCCTCCCCGTCATGGGTCTCCTGTGTGATCTGATTCTCCCTGAGGAATGAGCAGCTCTGCTAGCTCCATGATACCTGCTCCATTTGAAGCCGCTTTCCCTTGCACCAGCTGCAGTGCCATTAGTAACCCCTGGTTTGTTTGCTGGGCTGAATTACCTGGAGGGCAGCACTGATTTGTCCCCAGAGAACAATCTACAGCCAGCATGGCATGAATACACACACACACACACACACACACACACACACACACACACACACACACACACCACACACACACACACACACACACACACACACACACACACACACACACTACACCCCTCACATATGGGAAAAGCATGTAGGGAGCTGAGACTGCTTCATGGCTCTCGTGCTCATTCCCTGCTTTACAGGAGAAAAAACAGACTCAGAGAAGAGTCATCTGCCCAAGACCCTGAAGCTCCAATGTTCTACTGCATGTACTCTCTGTGGACAACTACCTTCCCCCTTAGGTGTCTGGGTTTTCAATAACCCAAGGGTCTGTTTGGCTACTGCTATGGTTTCCGTGTTTATACCAAAGAATACTGTGCATGTCACACCACTCCTATCTCAATTATATGTTGTCACCTGCATGTTGCATGGTGAAACTCAAGTATCAATGCCCTGTTTGCAGAAGGAAAGGCAAGCTCCATTTGTAACTGCAAGCACTTCCCCTTTAGCATAAACTCTCCACAGTGATATATTCTTGTCAAAACACATCACTTGTGTTAAAAATAAAAGTCTTCTCCTCCACCCCCAAGCAGTCATTAAAAGAACTTTCTGGAAGTGGGAGGATGAAGGGCCACCCACTCTTGATTCACTTGGCACTGCTGACTGACAGGGAATTAAAAAGAAAAAAAAAAAAGCCCTGCATCCCAGGTTTCATCATTATTGATGGCACAAGACATTCTAAAGAAAACTTGCAGGGACACCATGAATGTGCTAGAAGGCAACTGGCTGGTCCCAAATAAACCCAAACCTCCTCCAAACAAACCGCCTCAATGCTAATACATCCTCAGAATCCCCCCACTTGCCGGTTCAGGGCAGACACGGTGGATTTGGTGTTGTTATGCAATATAATCAGCAACAGCAACAGCTAACACTTTTGGGGCCCTTCATTGACTACCAGATCTGGGCTCTGTGTACATTCTCTCTTCACAGCAGCCCTGTGGAGGTAGGGCTCCTTATCTATCATTATTCCCAAATATCAGAAAAGAGGCCAGAAGAAGTTACAGAACTTGCCCCAATTGCATGGCCCTGACACCCAAACCCAGCCCTGCCTAACATCAAGCTCAGCTCTTCAAAGCCAAACTGTAAATGAGGGAGGCTGAATTTGCCACTCCCAGCACCAGGCACAAGCATGAGAAGAGACCATATCACCGATTTCCTTGTACTGAGTCGGTTCAACTTGAAAACACAGACAAAAAACAGCCCATGGCATTCCAAGGCACTCCCTGGGTACTAGATTACAAATCCATTTAAGGGTTTGGACTGCTCAGCATGGGTATGAAACTGAAAACACTAAATTAGATATGATGATGATGATGATGATGATGATGATGATGATGATGCTGCTGCTGCTGTTGATGTTTTAAAAGAAAAGGCATTAGAACATTAAATATGGCCAGAAGGCAGAAAAATACTCATTTTAAAATCATTAATCTGATGTGATCTGCCATCACAAAAAGTCACTGAAGATTACATGTTTGTCCCAGAACACTGTCCCTGCTTGTTCAGGCCACTCCGGTTCTGCTTCTCTTTTAGTGAATAGAAAAGGCTGCTGCATCTAAGCTTCAGGGTTAACCTCCATTTCCCCAGAGCAGGAATGTGTTTTGGCCTCATACGAGTTCTTCAAAACTTTCTATGAGTGGGTTTATCCTGACTGATTAAAACAAATCCAACTCAAGAAAGGCACTTTTTTTTTTTTTTGCTTCCACCTACATTGATCAAGCAGCAATTCAACACCATATATGATGGCAGGTTCTGGTATTATCCCACTTGATCTTTATGACAGTTCTGGGGCTGGGGTCCTTTCTTTTTTTGTTTCCAGACAGATAGCCCCATTTTACAGATGAGACAACAGAGGCTCGAAGAGGTTAAGTCTTTTGTCCAAGATCACATGGCCACTAGGGAGCAGAGTCAGAATCAGAATTCAGCTCTACAGACCCCAACTCTGTGTTCTGTCCGGTGGATCTCAACACTTCTACAGTTGCAACTAATGCTTGTAAAATGTATCTAGAGTATTTTACTTACAATCTTATAAGGAGAGATTGAAAAAAAGAGATTTACTTTCTCTGGAAGCAAAATGACTCACTGCCAATGGTGTCAAAGTGAAAGAGATGGGAAGGCACAACAGCAGGAGTACTTTAAGATTCATGTCCAAAGGTCTCTATAGACAGAAACTCTGAGAGTGACATGCTTAGAGATTTCAGCTGGGGCTAAAAATCAAAGGTACAATAATGTAAGGTTTTAAAACTCTCAATTTGGGGAAGGTGGAAAGTGGTGTGTGTGCTGGTGGCAGGGTGAGACACCATTCACCTAGAGCACAACCTTTTAGCCACTATCAGTAGGTCCTAAACTTGTGTTCTTCCATTCTCTCTCCCTTCTATAGAGGAAAGCAGATTTAAGAAACATTCACCCTTTCTGGGTATCTCACCTCACCTGCCATTGACACTTTCTAATAACCCTGCTTCCAGTAAGGAATACTGTGGCATGGCCTAAATGTCTGTATGCCCCCAAAATTCATGTCAAATTCCTTACTCCCAAAGTGATGGTATTAGGAAGTAGGGCCTTTGGAGGATGATTAGTTCATGAGGGCTCCACCCATAGGAATAAAATCAGTGCCCTTATAAAAGAGGCCCTGAAGAACTAGCTCATTCCTTCCACAGTGTGAGGACACAACTAGAAAGCTCCATCAATGAACTAGGAAACAGGCCCTCCCTTGATCTCAGACTTTCAGAACTGGGACAAATAAATTTCTGTTGTTTATAAGCTACTCAGTCTGTGGCATTTTGTTACAGCAGCCCAAACAAGACTAAGATAACTGGGCAAACAGCATTTATGAGGATGGGTTGTGACACTTAAAATTTAAAAAGTAGAAAATTATGTGTACTCATTAACTTTAATGACATAAGAAAAAAATTCCTTTTGTAAACAATCTAAGGTGAAGGCACAAGTTTGAATTGTAGCTGACGGGGAAGATAGGCCTGTGTGTGGGATCTGACTGCTGAGATCAGGCCTCTGGTGAATGGTGCCCAGTCCAGTGGGAAGGAACTTCCAGCAGACCTCTCCAAACTATCAGAACTCCAGACAACTTCCTCCTGAAGCTAGGCAAGAAGCACCCCTCATCCCAGCAATTTGCCAATCCTACGTCCCGAGAAGCCCAGCTGGCCAGTCTGTTCCACTTCACACAGCATATTCAACTAGCACCACACGGTGATGACCCTACCATCCTACCTCCTGGACTCCAGATCTCAAAGGACAGGGAAGGACGGGATAGCAAGGAATAAACTTGTCTGGAGAGCCAAAAGACCACTTTCTGCCTTTGTGTTTGACTTTGGCCCTGTCCCTAAATGGTCTTAAGGTAAGACTATCTACCATGGAGAAGAGTTATGCACCTTAATTAATGGATGGAACACCCAAGCCCTTTCACAATCAGAGATGCCACACGCAGTATCAGTGGGCTGGTTTCATGGGAAGCCTCTTCTTAATCCTTTCAGCTATGACTAGCCAAGCAAATATGACTCCCCACACTGGGTCCCTCTAGGAACTAAGTTCTTACATAAAAGCTTGCTGGTCGATACCCTCGCCAAGTAGAAATGAAAAGATTGGGATTTATAACCACGAAGTCCAAGAATTGCTTCAATAAATTTCAGCCCTCATTTCCCTCAAGCAGGGGTTACTTTAGCTCATGCTTGTAATAAAATATGCAGAGTTGTGCCTGAGGCTTAGATGCCATGGCTTCACTTTTGACTCAGGCTGGATGTACTGCAGGAGTGAGGTGGGGAAAATTCCATCAACTTGTCAAAGTCAGTCAAAAGGCCAAATCCATTATCCTGAGTTGCTGGGGACAAACACCACAAATGGTATCAGAGGGGTCTGCCAAGTACTAAATGAGTGACACTCTATATCCCACAGAATTTGGCAGCTAATATCACCACTAATGCCATTCTAATGATAAGCAAAATATATATCCATTTTGGAAGTTTGGGGTTTGTGGATCTATTAGAGAAGGGGCCCTGTGTTCATTATCTTTGACCTGAAAAACTCATGAAAATCTCTCCTATATGAAGAAGCTGAGAGTAAACTACAGCCATGAAGCAATTCTCTGGCAGGAAACCCAGCAAACATCGCCTCCCATTGGCTCCAACAGCAGGAGCAACCCTATGGTTGGATTCCAACTCCAAGTGGTCTATCACTGGAATACATGGACTCTGAGGCACTTGGCCACCAGTCAAGAGGCATCGTAGCCTAGGCTGGTCAAGCATGGCATGGGTGCAGTCCTGAGGACATCATGAACACAGACTCTGCCGAGAACGCCATTCTTACCACATTCAGCACCCATGAACCACCAAGGAAGGATTCACAGGTCCTGACGCTGGACAGTTTGCGTGTCGCTGTCCTTGGTGCTGAATCATTACAGCTCTCCTTGGCTTTGCTATCCCTACAGGGTAATTCCTGCACAGCCTCTCCTGCTACTCGGTTTTTGTTTGTTTGTTTTTAAGTTCACCTTTTCTAAATTGATAATAGTGAGTTGCAATGGAAAAGATGGAAAAAGCACAACCATGACCTACGCTTAACAGTCTATACAATGAGTTCTGTGTACATATGTTCCACAGCTAGATTAGAGTGTTCTGAGCAGCTGGTTGGGGGAGCACATACCCATGTTGATCCCCTGATGCTCTGTCTGCGGACCTGACAGTTATTTTGGAGTTCAACTCTCTTTGATCAGAGTGCCTGGCACCCTCCCTCCCTGTATGATAAACATCGGGTCATCCTTAAACACCCAACCCCTGGACCATGGACCAGTACTGGTCTGTGGCCTGTTAGGAACCCGGCCACAGAGCAGGGGCAAGCGAGCATTACCACCTGAGCTCCACCTCTGTCAGATCAGCGGCAGCGGTGGCATTAGATTCTCATAGGAGCATGAGCCCTATTGTGAACTGTGCATGCGAGGGATTCAGTTGCACGCTCCTTATGAGAATCTAACTAATGCCTGATGATCTGAGATGGAACAGTTTCATCCTGAAACCATCCCTGTACCCCTTCTATCCATGGAAAATTTGTCTTCCACAACACTGGTCCCTGGTGCCAAAAAGGTTGGGGATTGCTGCCCTAGTCAATCATGACTTCACCCGGGAAGCCCTTCCTGACTGCCAGTCCCCATTCCAGACAGACAACTAGTGATGCCTTCCTCCACACCCCACAGTGCTTCATAGATCCCGTTACCCTCCAGCCCTGCAGTTCTGGGTTTGTGTGTCTACTTCCTTTATTCAGATGTGCTCTCCTTGAAGAAAGGGCCTGTATTTTAACAAAATTAAGAACACAAGTGTGGTGTTCAATTATTTCAATTGTCAAGCCTTTAAAATCTCTGTAGTTTCTGTCTACCCAGTTGCTATGAGATCAAAGCAAGAGGCAGACATGGTGGTATTCAACCGAGTATATTAAGTTTTATTTGCTAACATCTAAGACAGCCCAGGAGGCCTATCAATCCCTCCAGACACAGATAGAGTCATCTGGAGGCTGAAGGCCAAGATGTCAAGTGACTCTTCCAAGGTCACCCCATTCATCAGCAATGATATCAACACAGGACCTGCTCTCCCTGCAAGACTCTGAAAGTCACCGCGTCCTGCAGCACTCCCAGGGACAGCAGCAGCAGGAGCCCAAAATGCTGAGAGATTATCTGATTCCCAGCAGCAGACTCAGAAAAAGTGGTCACAGTGTCTCTTGTACATGAATGGCATTCATACCTCTGGGAACATCAGGCCAGCCTTTCCTTTCCCTCCTCACTAGCCCAACTCAGGGTCATGGCCACACCTGGAGCTTGGCAGGGCTTCCTATCAGGGAGGAAGGCAGGAGCAAGGCTGTCCTGGCTTCAGAGATGGAGAGGCCTGCCGTTGGTGAGCATTTGGGTTGGATCTGAGATTTTAAAGTCTCATTCCCTTTTAATTCACCTACTTTATTTTAATATTAACTCAGTTAATTTTTTTTCAGAAGACATAAGGAAGGAGAGATATCATAAATCCAGATACAGCAGAGAGCACATTAAAAATGCAGTTCTATTATCTTAAAACTAGAGATGTAATTAGAGCAGTCATGTAGTATGAAGAGAAATTACCAGAAAAAATATTTTAAAGGCCTGGGTGAAAAGAGAAAAAGGTCTACATCATTTAATCTCTAATACATAAAGAAAGGAGAAAAATACACCTTCAGATCTTTCAAATACTTCCCCAATGCCCCCTAAATTATCATTTTCACCCAGCTTTTCTGTTTTACATGCATAATTTACCACAGTGCACAGTAGCCTCATTTCTTCCTTTCTTCACCCAAGATGCATATATCTTGGGAGGATGTGGAATTCATCCCTAGATTCACACATCCGATCTGTGTCTTTGGGGATACTTAAAATTACTATTTGAAAAGAACACTTCCTCCTGCTATACTTACTATTAACTCTAAAATTTCATCCAAACAAAACACAACACAACACTGTATCAAGTTATTGCAACATCATATTCATTCGCCAAGCTCACAGTGAGTGCCTGCAACTTGCTGGGTACACCATCCTCATCCTCATTCCCATCCTCAGGGCTGGAGATACAGACTAGTAATAAGGTCTCTGCCCTCCAAGAGCTCAAAGTTGGTGCCAGGGCTGGTAAGGAAAGGAATGATGGCAGCACAGTGGCTTAGGGCTGGAACAGAGGATACAATAGAGACCTGGGGGAGGATGGGAGAGCAAACCACATGCTGTCCTGGAATGCAAGAAAACCTCTGAGGGAGGGATGCTTGAGGCAAGTTAGGGAGGCTGAGTAGCGGTTATTGAATCGAAAGAGGAGGTGTGCATTACATCCAGAGGAACAGCATGGAATATGCAGCAGTGTGATCAGCAGACCAGGTCATCAGATCTGACACAGGATTGGCAAACTATGACCTGCAAGCCTAATCCAACTGCTGCTTGTTTTTGTAAATAAAGTTTTATTAGAACACAGCCATGTCCATCATTTAATATTGTCTATGGCTGCTTTCACACATCAACAGCAGAGTCAGGTATTTGCAACAAAGACCTACAGAGCCCAAAATATTTACTACCTGGCCCTTTAAAGAAAAAATGTGTTGATCCCTTGGTCTACAGGATTTAGTGTTGAATCTATAGAATAACGTGTTCATGAATAAACATAATTTAACCTTTAGATGTCATGTTACTGACCTCTAAAAATCTAAAGCCCCATTCTAGAAGTGTGCTGCAGACAAATTAAAATTTTGGATCTTAAATAAGTTTGGGAGATGCCAGGGTAAAATTAAGCAGGCTTCTTTTTAAGGACTTCTAAGAGCCCTTAATGTGCAAATACGTGGGAAAAAATTAAAGTAGAATTTCTCAAAATTCTTTGCTCCAAAATCTTTTTGTGCTCCAAAAACTCCCCTTCTGCTAGAAAAAAAAAAAAAGTTCAATTCTGATGTAAGTATTTCTTTTTGTACCCTAAAGAGCTTATGTGTCAGGGCAAAGCAGAGCTTGGAAACTTCTATAAGCCATTTAAAAGAACTGCAATCTGAAAAGTACAACAATCACAACTTATGGTATTGAAACAGGTTTTTCCATTACTTCACCTTCTAACCAATGGGTTCATTACTATCCTGTCAACAGAAGAATTTCAGCATTTATGAACAGAACTTACAGGAAACATACACAAACCCCATCCACTTCTAAGGCACAGGACCTTAGGCTCAGACCTTTGGAGTAGTCACAGAACGCCAAATGAATCCTCCCGTAAGGGCTTCCCTACCTAGCCTATGTCCCTGGTCACTGAGAAGTCATTACCCTCACTAATACTAGAAATGGTTGGGGCTCTCACCTCAGAATGTTGCTGACAGAGATAAACATTGCAACGTTCCACTGTTCCCTCCAGAAAACTCCAGAATTTCAGTTCCAGAGGAAACCTCTCTCCATTTCACCCACATTCACTACTCCAAATCAAAGAAAAAACAAAGAAATGCAAACCAAAAAGAGATGAGAACTCAAGAACCTCATGTCCCCAGATGGATTCAATGCCATCGAGTATGATAATAACCCACATAAACCATAAAGTACTTCCCCATGGGATGGCCCATTTCACATGTCAGCCAGCCATGAAGGCAAGGGGAAGATGATGTAGGGGCTGCACTAAGGCCTATGTCCTTTTCTCCTATAGCCAATGCTAAGCACAGCCTTGGTTCAAACCCAGACTTCAGGACTCTGAGCTCATGATCTTGGGCAAGTGACCCAGACTCTCTAATACTTCATTTCTATGCCTCTAAAATTGGTGATGGGAGGATGAGGGAGGGCTTAAGGCCTTAGCACAGAGTAAGTGAACAAATATAGGAAGTGGCTACTATTCACTCAATTATATAAACATTGCCTACCTGTCGTCTGGGGCAATGGCAATGACCAGAGGCAGCGCACACCCTGAAGGGTTTGTCAAGTGTGCGCCAAATGTTCCGACAGAACCTCTAGGGCTCCAGCTTTCCCCAATCAACCTGAATCTCTGATCACTCTGTTTTCCCAACTCTGTAAGAGTACTTATTTCCTGCACTCAAAGAGATAGAAAACAACACGTGCTTGTGCTCATGACAATTACCCTGCCTTCAAGCTTGACCTGGGACAGCTGTCTCTCATTGAAAAAGACCATCCCAAATGCACCGGAATGCGTGCCCTGGAAAAAGCAGCTGATTCCTGCTTTTTGATTCCACGGTCAAGGTAATTCCACTTTGCTTCAAATTAAAGGAAGTAAGGCTCTTCTTTTTTTTTTTTTTTTTTTGAGACGGAGTTTCGCTTTTGTTACTGAGGCTGGAGTGCAGTGGCGCAATCTTGGCTCACTGCAAACTCTGCCTCCCAGGTTCAAGTGATTCTCCTGCCTCAGCCTCCCGAGTAGCTGGGATTACAGTCAATGCGCCACCATGTCCGGCTAATTTTTGTATTTTTAGTAGAGACGGGGTTTCACCATGTTGGCCAGACTGGTCTGGAACTACTGACCTCAGGTGATCCGCCCACCTCAGCCTCCCAAAGTGCTGGGATTACAAGCATGAGCCACCGTACCCGGCCAGGCTCTTAGTAAACTCAGGCAGATGTGAACCTAGAAATTGAGAGAACACAATACATAGATTTTTTTTTTAATCTGTGGGCTTCCTGAAAGTACAAGTTTTAGAGAGGAAAAAGGCGCACTGGCAAAAAGCACCCAAGTATATGGGCCAGGATGCAGATCTAACCCTGCCACCAATCAGCTATGTGACACTAAACAGGTCACCTCTTCTTCACAGGCCCCAATTTCCTCTCAGCCTGCAAGGGGGCAGGCCACCACAAACCCCACAGCTGCTTACCACTCTAAACACTAAAACCCTATCAACCAGAATTAGGTGCAAACTACTATGGAATTTTGAAGTCTCTCTGCATTTCTTTCAATATATTTTCTGAACCACAAAAAAAAAAAAAAAAAAAAAAGATTTTCTTTATGCCTCGATGCTCCCAAACTCAATTCCACTTTCTTACCCACCGGTAATTGTGATGTTTTTATTCCAATTTTGTTGGGGTCAAGCAAATTACATTTCACAGCATGAAAAATACTTTGGGGGGGAACGAGGTCAACTTCAGAAATGACAAATACAGTAAAGCTTTGTCTCTGATTATTTCCCACAGGAATATGTAAGATTATATCTTTTACATGGGGACGAGTTGTGATTTAAAGAAATGTCATAATGTGCTGTGAAATAAACTCAGAAATAGGCTTTCCACCCAATGTCTGATAATTAGTTCCTCTGCTTGTTAACTGAATTTGTGCATCGGCGTCTATTCATGGCTCTGATTGTTATTTTCAAATTGTCACTTGAGCTATATGGTGCTTCCAGGATTTATTTTCCAGCCTGTGGCATGATAAGCAGTTCTGCCATCCAGTGGAAACCCACAGAGAGGAAGTGATCACCCAGGGCCCACTTTCCCAACCACCAACCACAGCAAGTGTAGAGCACTCCGCCACAGCAAAGTAAAACCCAACCAAATTAACTGGTAGAGTTATCTAATGTAGTCACTCTAAATCAAATAACGTAGTAACGTTTGTTTCAGACTACAGAAGAAATATTATATGTGAAAATAAAGCCATTCAGTGGATTTTTCAAAGGAATGGAAATCAAAGTTTTACCAACTCAGAATCAACATCCTGTTCCCATCTGCCCAATAAGAAGGAATGCATTTATTTACGCCAGTGACGAGTGGACTCCTGGCATCTGATTTTATTTATTACAGTATCACATTGCAAAAAGCCATTTGTTACCTCTTCTTTATGCTTACAATAAAGGGTGATGGGTGACGATATTTATAAAAAAACTCATTATCAAGTGAGACCAAAAGCTAAAATTGGTTTTCCAAAATAAAAATACCAATCAAGCAAAATCTCATTTAAAGCAAAAAGATTTTTCCATTCTGACAGGATTACTGAATGCTGATGAGTTCTCAGTGAGTACTGGACAAGGTTGTACCGCTAAGTGGCTTACCCAAAACACTGTCATTTTTCATAAGTCCTAGCATAGAAAACACAAGTATTTGCATTAAATTATTTTATAACTTCAGCTCCGGGGCAATCTAAAACCTAACTTTGATAAATATTGTTGCCTGTAAATACATTTACAGAAGGGTGTATTTATCAACATTTCAAGCCCACTAGATCATTGGAAGTATCAAAACCAGCTTCCAAATTTAGGTATTTGCTTCAAATCATTATGAATATAATCTTAAAAACGGCTCATGTGTTCTGACAGCTTATTACGTGTCAGGCTCTCCCAGGACACCCATGGTTTCATTTCTCCCTTACAATCATGCCATGAGGGGGTCCTATCACAAGAAAACTGAGCCAAAACAGAGAATCAACTCCAAAGCCTATGTCAACCAGTGACCCATTACTTCTTCAATAAGAAGCATGTGCAACCTGGCCAGCTTGCAGGAATTGTTTAAAAAGTAAATGAAATAATTTACGTGAAAGCATCTCAAAAAAATGTTTAAGTACAGGTGATGGGCTCAAATCCTGACTCTGCCCCTGTCAGCTGTGAAAATGAAGCAAGTCACATAACTCTGACCTCTTAAAAAAATCTTCAAATTTTCTAATGGAGGTCTACGTTAGGGCAGATTTTAACAGGCACATACATTTTAAACCCAAGAATATATTTGGAATTAATTGAAAATAATTCATAATGTCTCCTTATGTTATGCCTACCCATAACTATTATCTGAATGCAGGGTTATTACTAACTTTTCTACAAGTCTAATTTGTAAGTAGCCAATGTTCATAATGAGAGGTTAATCACTGAACGGTACAATTCATCCTTAGGAAGTTTATTTACTTTTACAACCCCTCACGGTTGTTGTTACTGCTAAATATGAGTATCTTGATTAATAGCAGCAACATAATTGGTGTCCAATATCTATTCATCACCATAGCTCAATTTCTTTATAAAGTACCTCCTTACATAATAAATAAGACCTTCGTGTTCTACCTGACAGCTTGATTAATGACCCTGCAACCAAACCCTTTTTCACAGTAAGTGAAGGGTGAATACTCTCAGTGTCAGCTGTTTCCACTCAGGCTAGAACCATCCACCAGTCACAGAGAAGAGGGAAGCCTTCTGTTATATATGGTGGTGGGCAGGAACCCTAAGAAGCCTTTGTTATTCATCATGACAAGGGCAACCTGATGGTCTACCAGCTCAGAGATATCTACTGAAAGTTAACATCTATCAGGTAGCTTCCTTTTGCAAATGTTTACTGAGCCCCTACTGGATCTAGAGAGCAAGACACAGCCCTTACCCTCAAAAGCTGCCCAGGGTGGAAGGTTGAGCAGACAAGTACAGGCTTAGTGCATGCAATATGCCCAACTCTAGGGTCACTGACCAAGTACATCCCAGGATATCAGCAGGGCAACAGCCAGGCCTGTTAGGGCAAGAGACAGGTATGGTTCTTTGAAGACTCAGAAGAAGAAGCAACATATGACTTGGGCCTCAAAGGAAGACAAGACAGAAACTACACATATAGCTACCAACAATGATTGGGGCTGGGGGCAGTGGCTGGCAGTTGGGAGAACTGACTAATCCCAGCTCTGTGCCTCCTTGGACCAAGGGAAGTCCAGGTGGGACTTTAGCTTCAGCAGTAGGTTGATGTATCTCAGTGACATTGGCTATGGGAGCTGGGCTGACATCAGTCATGAGCCTCAGATTCCTATCTTTGAAATGCAGATGGTAGCACTCATTCACTTGGTCGACAGATCTTTGTTGTGTGCCCACTCTAGGTCTGTCTTCTTGGGCTGTTGAGGACAAAGCAAGGTCATGCACTTGGTGTCACACACGGCACAAAGCAAGTGCACAGCAGATGGGCCTGAGCATGGTTCCCACCTGGTCAACTGAGAGCCTCACGTACCCCAATCACCTCCTGGCACTGTTGGGCAAGGGTTTCAGAAATGTAGAGCCACTACATCAAGCTAAGGTCATTCATCATGTTACACGTACATTTCTGGAAGATTTTCCTTTTCTTCCCAAATAAGGTTTAACAAAAAAAAGGCAAAAGCCAAAAGAAAACCAAAAAAAAAAACATCAGCTAAGACATAAAATGCAAAAATAAATAAAAAAGAAGAAAAAAAGAAACCTCAGAAATTAAGGCTAAGAAATTCCAAGGCATACTGATAGCCCTGGCCACGACCCACAGACCCTGCTGAAGAATTTTGGGAGATGTCTTAGTTTCTGCTGCCATAACAAAATACCATAGATTAGGTGGCTTAAAAACAGACATACATGTCTCAGTTCTGGAGGCTCAAAGTCCAAGATCAAGTCGCTGGCCAATTCTGTTCCTGGTGAGGGCTCACTTCCAGGTTTGTAGATAGCCACCTTCTCACTGTGTCCTCACAGATCTCTCTTCTTATAAGGGCACTAATCCCACCATGAAGGCTCCACCTTTCTGACCTAATTAGCTCCCAAAGGCCTCATCTCCAAATACCATCACATTGAGGATTAGGCTTCAACATATGAATACAAATTCGGTTTCAACATATAAATATGAATTAAGCTTCAACATACGAATTTTCAGGGAGCATAAGCATTCAGTCCATCGCAGGGGATCCTAGCAAAATTCCCCCTATTATGCATTTCCTCCACCACTGGGCAGGAGGCATGAGGGTGTAGACAGCTGCCTTAGAACATAACATCTCAGCCAATCACCGACAGACCCAAGAATCTAGCTGCGTCATGGGGGAAGGGTTACCCAAGAGTAGCAACAGAATTCCTGCAAAAGGAGCTTCTTCTGAGAGAGCCAGAAGAGAACAAGACTGCCCAAAGGCCTAGCCTTCCAGATCTTTCTGCATGTCAGTTATTCACAGGCAACTTCTGAGGTACTGAAAGACGATGCAAGCGGTCACATTCCTGCTTTGGGTCAAATAGTTTAATCTTCAACAAAGAAGATTCTTTCATGGCTGTTTCTCTTTCCCTTCTTTCCTCTTTCAAAATTAAAAAGGTGCTGGGCCTCTGATGAGGGTCACAGGACCTTCTCAGGATGAGCTATGTACAACCTCTCAAGGGAGGGCTTCAAGCCACTACTAACCCCTCTCCTCCCAAAAAAGTTGACGGTGTGGGCACAGGCAGTGCTGGGTACTGTCAGCCACCAACTCACATCAATATAGATGCTAAATTTAAAAAAACATGTTTGCTATGCAAATGAAGCTTCAAGGCTGTCACCTATGGTGCCTTCCAAACAGAGGCTTTCCACAGATCTGGAAACCAACTCCTCACTAGGCGGCCTTATCTGTTTGTGTCCCAGACTCTGACCCTCTGTAGCCCAGAACCAAAAGCCCTGGATCCAAAGGAGGAAAATCCCATTCATCCACCCCATTTCATCCTTATTTATTTTAAAACTGCTTTCTTCAAAGGACATCAGTTTTTATTTTGACAGATTATTTCTGTTAATGGTATCAATTAGTCGGCATCTGACCAACTGTTCTGTAAAAGATGAAGACTGGCTGGATTTAAGTAAAAGCATAAAGCCAATTTCATAATTTCCAGGCAAACAACCAAGACAGCCCTCAGAAACAGCAAAGCACAGTTCAGTTGGTGACGATGCCACTCAACTTCGCCTTTTTCTTCGTGTGTCTGCTTACTAATGCAGACAGAAAATCCAAAGGCATCTGCCAGTGTGGAGACTCAGGGAGGCTGACTCTCTGGGTAGGCAAACGCCGGCTTCTCTCTTCCTGTCCACCTTGAGAGACCAGAGTTACCAAAATCGCTAGGCAATCAATACCTGATTGTCTCAACTGCCTTGGAGACAACTCCAGAAAGGAGGCCAGGGTAGGTACCCCAGAGGGCTGCAGCCGTATCTAAAGCCAACTCTAAAAGACAAAAATAAGGGTTGAGAACAGCAGAGCTTCTCATCTTAGGGCAAACGTTATTTTCTGAGTACTAACCCCTGAGCTTTCAGCAAGTCTTAGCATCACTGAGGGTTCATGACCAAACTGACCACACAGTAACCTCCAGAGAAGGGTCTGGACAGCTCCTTTCTGCAGGGCAGCTCTCTAGCTTACTACTTTACAGACTCCTTTTTACCTTGTCTTCTGCTAGTTTTGCTTCCATCTCTATGGAAACTGGAGTGGGGATCAGGAGCCAGCCTTGAAAATGATCGTCAGAAACCATCTCCTAATTCTATTTCCATGGAAACAGATGACAGATCCGTGGAAATAAGGTAATACTTTTGAATAAGGTAATCCTTCTTAAAAAATTATCCTTACCTCATTTTCTACCAATTTCACAGAGCTGGAATTCAAGAGTGTGCATTGCTCATGAACTACAAAGGCAGCAACATTCACTTGAGGTTAAAGATAAATATAGGGGACAAAGAAGCAGGAATCCAACCACACAGAAACCAGTGAAATTAAGAAAACGTTGCCTCAGCAGCAATCAGAAGAGCGTGAAGTAGAGCACTCCGCATCCATCACACAGCATTTGTCTCAGGCCCTTGATCAACTTTTGAAATAGCATCATCACCATATATGATGGTTTTCACTAAAGAAGTAAAGACGTTTCCTAAAAATGAAACTCGTAAGGAAGCTTTAAAACGGCAGGATACAAGTGTGGGGGCACGATAATTCACCAAAGCCAATAGTCTTCCAAAGTGAACTACTCCATTAAAAAAGCCCAAGGAGTTGGCTTTTTGAGAGGATTGATAAAACCGCTCCTGGATGGGCAGCAACCTAGTCCTGAAATGTGACTGTTCTACCTACCATTTCTGTTACTAGGAGTGAAACTGAGGAAACTGAAGATGTCCTGCCAAATTCTTCTTGTAAAATAATGTCGGTCCAAGACCCAAAATAACAAGCCACAGATAAAAAACCCTGAATTTGAAGGCTGAAATTGTAACGAGGCACAGCACTTTAGGTCAAAAATAGCCTGGGCTCATGAGAACTGGCATAGTTAGATAGATGGTATTTATGCTTAAGGAACTGGGAGAAGTGGAATTTGTAGGAAGGGACTCACGCTGTGGAGCAGATACAATGGATTTACCCACCTTTTCCCTGGTATCATGTTAACAGCTACCATTTATGGCGAACTCACTCTTTGGAAGGTATAAGCTCAACATTTCACACACATTTGATACAGCTGCCTCCCAGTAACCTACTATCATCCCCAAGTTGCAAAGAAGGAGCCTCAGGCCCTGGGTCACCCAGCCAGGATGGGGTTATACTGGAAACCCAGGCCCTTCTAACTTTTGACTCCAGCTCCCTAATCCCACACTGGGCTGCCTGAAATAATCACCCCCAACACCTCCAGAGCACTCCCCCAACCCCAACCAAAGGAGAAAGCAACGCTTCCTGGGGGCAGGTTAGGCAAAGTCCATGGACTGCTAAAAGCCAAGGTTTAAAAAAAAATCAACGAAGGAAGGCTTTAAATCACCTGGTAATGAATAAGTATAGGGTAGTTTTGAAATTGGATATAAATATGTCAAAAGAAAATGTTTTTGTATTGCTAACAGTGAGATGACAATGACATCAAAAAGCTACACAAGCTAATGACACCACAATATACAGACTCATGTGGGAAACAGATTTTAAGGCTGAATCAGAACAACTCAGGTGTGCATACCATTTGTTTCCAGCATCAGCTTTAGCAGGAGCACACGTGAATTAAAACATTATAAAATGCACAAATTGGCCACCATCATTATCCCTTCAAAAGAAATCAGAAAATAAGATAACAGCAAGGAATTGCTGCTACACAAAAAGAAAAGCTTCAAGGACGTGAAAAGAAATACATCGAAGGCAGAATGAGTCAAGGCATTCATGGCTGTGGTCCAGGAGAACTGTTTCTTCCTTAAACACATAAAAGGGAAATTTGAAACTAAGCAAACCATTTGGAAAAACAGAATCCTGGAGCGAGGAAAGAAGAAAAGCCAATAATCTGGTTGGATGTATGCACGTAGGACAAATGAACTCCACAGCCAGTGTAACACAATAAAATGTGAAAAAGTGTGTTGGGGCTCAGAAACTGACACCCCAAAATACAGTGCTTTGTGCATGCTGAACTGAAAAGGACTCCCAAAGCTAGGCAATGCACGGTATTCTCTGAAGTTCCTTATCGGCCTAAAGTCTGGATATACCAAAGAAGAAAACAGTTCCCTCCAGTCCCTTCCCTGAGTTTTCATTAACTGAACCCATATCTCAGGAAGGAAGACTAAAGTCTGCCAACACACCTGGAGAGACTTTTATATCAAACAATGAATGGTCCACTCTTTGTGCCCAAAAGACATTGTCCCAGACATTGTATGCTCTTCAAGCCCACTGACTTCTCCCTAGCAATCATTTACTGCACCACAACAAAATTCCTCTTCTTCTCCTCCAATGACCTGTTTTGCCAAGCCCCTATTCTTTCTGTAACCTCAAGATGGTATATTAGCGTCTGCACCCCACTGGGGGCTGGGTCTTCATTCCGAGGGCTCCTATATAACATAAAACAATGATTAAATAAATGTGTATGCACTTTCTCCAATTAATCTGCCTCCTTTTTTTTTTTTTTTTTGGAGACAGAGTCTCGCTTTGTCGCCCCAGGCTGGAGCGCAGTGGTGCGACCTCAGCTCACTGCAAGCTCCGCCTCCTGGGTTCACACCATTCTCCTGCCTCAGCCTCCTGAGTAGCTGGGACTACAGGCGCCCGCCACCACGCCCAGCTAATTTTTTTTTTTTTTTAGTAGAGACAGGGTTTCACCGTGCTAGCCAGGATGGTCTCGATTTCCTGACCTCATGACCCGCCTGCCTCGGTCTCCCAAAGTGCTGGGATTACAGGCGTAAACCACCACGCCCAGCCTTAATCTGCCTCTTGAGAGTTGATTTCTCGGCAAATCTTCAGAGGGCCAGAGGAAACATCCCTCATGGCCCCTACAAGTCCATTTGCTAATGCCAACTATGAACACTTACACAACGGGGCCCCCTTTCACTTCAAAAGTATTTTAAAAGCAATGAAAAACCAGCTACGATGTGTGTGACACAGTCTGTGCTATGGTGGCATTTGAAATGGCAAGGAAAACTTAAGTCACTGAATTGTCTGAACTCTCAAAGAAGAGTTTCAACGTCTTGGGAAGTCAGGGGATAGGTACAAATCCAACTGTGCAGATGGAGCCGGGCGTGCCTCACTTCAACGCCCCCTGCCCCAGACACAGCAGAAGCTCAACCAAAAGGCCTATAGCAGCAAATGAGGCAGAAACCAAGGGAAACAATACCTCAAAAATCAATGCCTCCACCAACACTGCCAGTACCAAATGTCCATCTCCTCCTTCCAGGAAAACCTGAGATTTTTCTTCAAAATAGTTCAACTTCAGGCCAGGCACGGTGGCTCACGCCTGTAATACCAGCACTTTGGGAGGCCAAGGTGGGTGGATCACAAGGTCAGGAGATCGAAACCATCCTGGCTAACATGGTGAAACCCCATCTCTACTAAAAAATACTAAAAATTAGCCGGGCGTGGTGGTGGGCACCTGTAGTCCCAGCTACTTGGGAGACTGAGGCAGGAGAATGGCACGAACCTGGGAGGCGGAGCTTGCAGTAAGCCGAGATGGCGCCACTGCACTCCAGCCTGGGCGACAGAGCAAGATTCTGTCTCAAAAAAAAATAGTTCAAGTTCATCATTCTACTTTTGTAATAACCCCCAAACCAGGAAATCACCTCATCCACAATTAAGAAAGGTGGCAAGAAGATCCCAACCCACTTAAAACCCATCTCAGCAACTGTGGTTATCAGAATGGTTTGCCATCAAATCGTGCAAAACCTTCTCCCCTCACCCAGCAAAGGCATCTTCTCTTTTTGCCTGTCTATGGGTAGGACTGAAGGGGGAGTCTGTGTGGGTGGCTGGCTTTTAACACAAATACTTGTGAAAATGGAAGTCCCAACAGTTGGGCAGCACTTAGCACATCCTACAGCAGGGATCAGCAAACTATGGCCAAATTCCTCCATGGGGCCATAGTTTCCTACAATTGCCTGTTTTTGTACATGAAGTTGTACTGGAATACAGGCATGTCCCTGCCTTTGTGTACTGTCTCTGGCTGCTGTCGTGCTACAAAGATACAGAGTTGCAAAGCCTAAACTATTTATTATCCATCTCTTTACAGAAAATGTTTACCGATACCTAACCTAGAGCAAGGACCAGCTCCAATTAGCTAGCATCAAACACATCTGGACAGTTTGTTAAGCAATCAAATTCCAAAACCATCTCCCAGTGGGTCCAGAGAGGCCCAGGAATCTGCATTTTTACAAGCTCACAGGGATTTACAAACCACGCTGACACTCTATAAGCTTAGGAGAGATCTTTAAAATTTTAAATTAGCCAATTACTATTATATGAAAGGATGACTTCCGTTTGTAAAGTAAGTAAAGACTCAAAGCCTGAGCTTCCTCAGCTCTTTCTAAATTAAAATTTTCTGGGGCTGGAAAGTGCAAAGGCCAAACAACACCTGTTCAATCTTTTAGATGTACCTGTGCTTTGCAAAGATTAATCATTTCCACTAAAGTTTGCTCAGCCATGTTCTCTAATTATTAGCAAGGTGCTATTCTCAGATGGGGAGACTGTTTCCGTTTCCATAACAACTTACTTCTGCCTTTGGTGCAAAAAATGCACTTGCAGAAAGAGTGAGCAACAAGCCTGGTTCTGTGTGTGTCAGCCAGAAAAAAAACAGCCTTGTGGTAACTCATAACCATTCACAGCACATTAGCAACCTTCTGAAAAACCTTTTAAAATTGCATTATTATTAAATTTTCTTGTGATGGGCTATTTTAATACTAATTGTTGCCCAAATCATGGAGAAGGCTAATAATACAAGGTAATAATGGGCACTTTAGGATAGAGAATGACATAATTTTTCCCCAAAGGACAAAGAGGAGAGGACCCAAAGATGTTTGCAGGATGTTAAGCACAAAAAGGGTTCCAAGATCAAATAAGTCAGAGAAATTCTGGTTAAACAAATTAAACAGTTTTCTCCACTCTGAGACTTCACGGAGCTTTCATATTGCTGATGTACTCCTTGCCTCTCCCAAGGTGGAGGAATGGGCTTCATTTCAGGTCACAGAGCTGTTATTTTTGCAAAGAGCCATAAATGCCCCCATCCCTTAGTGTGAACTGGTCCCAGTTCCTTTAGTGCCCAGGACTTTCAGTGTTAAAACTGGGACAGTTCTGGGTAAACCAGGATTGCTGGTCACCCCATCCTGCTCTCAGCACTCTCAGGGAGGCCCTTCCTGAAGCACCTGACATGTTTCGGATTTGGTTAAGTGTTGGTCTTCCTGGCTACAGGGAAGGAAAGAAACTTGATTTCTCTTTGTAATCCCAATACCTACTAAAATGTTCAGCACAGAAAATATGATCAATAGATATGCCTTGAATAAATGAATCAATGAAATAGAAAGCAAAGAGTTATTGTAAACAACGTCCACCCTGCCTTCTAGTCATTCAATACTAGTAGGTTGAATCATATGAAATGGGCAGTTTAGTTAAGTCAAAAATGACCAAATATCGGCCGGGCGCGGTGGCTCACGCTTGTAATCCCAGCACTTTGGGAGGCCGAGGCGGGTGGATCACAAGGTCAGGAGATCGAGACCACGGTGAAACCCCGTCTCTACTAAAAAAATACAAAAAAAAATTAGCCGGGCGTGGTGGCGGGCGCCTGTAGTCCCAGCTACTCGGAGAGGCTGAGGCAGGAGAATGGCCTGAACCCGGGAGGCGGAGCTTGCAGTGAGCCGAGATTGCGCCACTGCACTCCAGCCTGGGCGAAAGAGAAAGACTCCGTCTCAAAAAAAAAAAAAAAAAAAAAAAAATGACCGAATATCAAGAGTTTCATGTTTCAATCTATTTCACATACTTTTATTCTCGAACTAAGGTTTTACTCTATAAAATATGTTGCATAGAATTAGTAGTCACCTTCTCCATGTACTGAGCATTGGGTTCTAGACCCGCACTTGCCCAACTGGGTTTACATCATCCCCACCTATATGTAGTGGGCCATTCAGGAAGCCAGACCACATTTTAAAATGCACAACAAAGGGAGAGGGGGTCTTTAGATTTAGGGAGAGTTTACATTTCCAGAGGGGGAAAAATCCCTTAATACTGTCACATCCAAGCAGCTTGCAGCAGTGCCGTGTGTAGCAACCAGGGCTTGCCAAAGACTACATGTCAAAGGCTCGACCGAAAACAAGTGCACAGGCCTAATATGAATAACACGTTTTCTGCCAAATCAAATGAACACCTTTCAATGTGGATTTACATTGGCAGCCCACCGAGAGCAAACAGCATTGTTGGGTTTGGAAGGGGAGAGTGGAGTGGTGAATGCCTGAAGGAGGCACTGGCAGGGCAGACCTGCAGGGCAAACATTGCAAAGGACCGCTAGGCTGTGCAAAGGAGTGCTGGCAAGGAAAATGCTCGACAGCTCCACGGTCAGGCCATCCGTGGAAATAAGAAAGAGCTTTCTCTTTGGCCATTTAGAGGAGATGGCCAGAGGTCGGGAGAAGAGGAAGGAGACAGTGAGATCTTTGTAGGCTCCAGCTGAGGAAAGAAGGACATCCAGAGACAGATATGAATGTTGGAGAGGCAGACAGACAGGAAGGACAGAAGATAGAGGAAAATGGTCAGCAGGAGCAGGCAGACAGACACGGGGAGAGACAGGGACCAAGGAGTTCGGCCTCGAATAATCCAAAGTTCAGTGGGAAGATATCCCATGGGAAGTGGCATGCCATCTGAGCCCCAGGCCATGGTCCTGGAGAAGCAGACCTTGGGCTAGCTAAACATTCTGAACTGAAGAGTCAGAACTCTGCTCCTCACCCTCTGGCTGGTAGCTTGAACAGTTTAAGCCTTTAAGCTTTTTGTGAGTCCTACCTTACCTAATCATCTGTGCTTCTCAGTGTCAAGAGACATCTTGACAAGCAGACATTTAATTAATAATCATTTTAGATTATAATTTTTTCCAGTAGTGTTGGAGATGAAACATTTCATATCTGGAATCTGGGTGTTTGTAAACAACCTGCCCTTTCTCAGTGACAGTGATTTACTTAGGGCAGCATGACCTCCAATGGCTCTGAATGCATTCCAGAGTGAATCGTGCCACCGCCAGGGGTCAGCCCTGCCACCCAAGAAAACTACAACCACAAAGACTGTAGGGCCTGTCAGAATGTACCTGATAGCACTCGAGAATTCGGTTTAAGAATCATCAAAGCTCTTCCTTGGGCTCCTCTCACTGTAACCCATCAAGATCACTTTGGCACAGCAAAGTACTGATGACTCATGACAAAGCCTCAGTAAGCAACTTCCCTGATCATCTAGCTATTCCTAAAAAAAAAAAATAGTCATCATCTTTAAAATGTAAATAGAAGGCTCATGAAACTTCCATCAAAGTACCTAAAATAGGGAATCCTCAAAGTTCCAGATGTGTAAGGTCCTTCAGGAACACTTGGTCCACACGCTTTCTTCTCCCTGAGTCGGACAGTCAGGCCCCCTGTCTAGGCTCTCTCCATCAATACATAAGGTCTCTGATAATTCAGTGTAAGGTTCACAAAAATTACTCCATCTGTCATTTTTTTTTTTAGTTTAAAACATCTGACAAAGCCTAGAGAATGACTGGAATCTATTGGCATGGCAAAATAATAAAATCTACTCATCTTTCCAGCTGAGTTCAAGTTTGATGAAAATTTGGTTTCTTAAACAGAATAGAAGCTTTAAAATGTACACTTGCCAGACTTTATATAAAAAGCTTTTACTGAACAAAACTGATTCCAATAGAAGAAGGGTTTACTCACTGATCTGCCCTTGGCTGATATTGCTGAACTGAAAGGAGGAAGGAAGGAAGAAAGGAGGGAGGGAGGGAGGCAGTCAGGGAGGAAGGGAGATTTCTTGGCCCTCCTAGGACAAAATGATCAACACAGAGAAGGTCCACAGCAGCAATATTTTGGCATTCCAAAACAGCAGCAATATTTTGGCATTCCAAATTGTGCTTCCAAGTGGCCCTAAACCTGGCCATTAAGACTTGTCTGAATCGAGAATATGTTTATCATATACATTAACTGTTAATTATACTTTGACGTTTACTCAGTAATTTATTTTGTACTGGGAATCAACAAACTTCTGCTCCTGTTGGGTCTGATGTGGAAGCCTCTCTCTGAAGGTCAACTGGGCCCAGGGGCAAATTATCCTGGTCTTCTCTGGGTCTCTTGGCAGAGCCGCCTGGGTACCTGTTGCTGGAATGGCCTATTCCCAGGCCATCCTTTCCCCCTCACTCTTTTTTTTTTTTTTTCTTTTTTTTGAGATGGAGGCTCACTCTGTCACCCAGGCTGGAGTGCAATAGCACAATCTCGGCTCACTGCAACCTCCGCGCCTTCTGGGTCCAAATGATTATCCTGTCTCAGCCTCCCAAGTAGCTGGGATTACAGATGCCCACCACCACGCCTGGCTAATTTTTGTATTTTTAGTAGTGACAGGGTTTCACCATGTTGGCCAGGCTGGTCTCCAACTCTTAACATCAGATGATCTGCCCACCTCGGCCTCCCAAACTGCGGGGATTACAGGCATGAGCCACCACGCTCAGCCATTTCCCCCTCACTCTTGACCTGGAAAAATCATTATCATTCAGATCTTGGCTGAAATGTGTCCTCTTCAGAGAGAGGCCTTTCTTCTCCACCTTATATAGGAAATGTTTCCCTGATCCATCATCACCACCTACACACACACACACAAACACACACATGCACTCTTGCACACACACGCACACTTGCACACACACATGCACACACATACACACACGTACAAGCATGCACACACACATGCATGTTTGCATACATGCACACTACTATCACTGTTCTCTGTTGTCTTTATTGCATGAGTCACCATTTAATTTTTATTTATTTATTTTCTGTTTTTCCTACTAAACCATGAGCTCCATGAGGGCAAGTATCTGTGTATAGCTGAACTGCAGTAATAAATTGTAAAATAAATGCATGAAACATAATCAAACTGAGAGTCCACGGTCCACTGAGCAAAATGTAACTGGGTTCCCAATCCCTTTCCATGGACCATGAAGCTTTATTTTCAATCTCCGGAGTCCAGGAGAAAAGGACTATATCCAAAAAAATCCCTTTACGTGAGCTGAGTGGGTCTGTGGGCACAGGCCACAGCCCTGTGGTAGGCATGGACCCTACTCACACAGGCCGTTACTTTCTTTGCAGGTTCAAGACCAGACACTGAATCTATTTCGGCCTTGATACTTTTGAAGAAATTTGAAAAGCTGCTTCTTTTGTTCTGTAGTTTTTCAGTTTTGTGCTTTTAAAACCAATGACCCTTGGGGTCTCTCGTGTCACAACTAACTCACAGCTCACAAGCAGACTCAGGATAAGCAACATGTCCCTGCCAGTTTTGATGGCATGTTTCATATTCTCAGTGTCCTCAAACATTCATTTCAATCTCACCGTTTTGAGCACCATGCAATACATACTAAAACCGAGAAAGATAAAATGGCGCAGCAAGGGAATTTCAGGCCAGTGCACAGAAGATCTTCCATGCAGGACAGTGAGAGTTCAGAAAGGAACCCTTGGGATGCGGCACCTACAGGTCAGCTTTCCTGGCACTGAATGTTGAAATAGATGAGACCCTGCAAATTGGCTCGGCTGAGCCTTTGGACTCTGTGGAATGCTGGCCTGCACCACCTAAGGAGGCCTTCCATCTCTCCCATTTGCATCAATCGTTAATTCATTTGCATGAACAAACTTCAGAGAGTCAACAAGCCTGCCCTAAAGGAGTGGCCTGGTCCCATGCTCCTAGGCCAACCACAGTAACAGTGGCAGAAATGCTGAGAAGTCGGCTGACCTTGGCAAACACTCTGGGAATCTCATTTGGACTATAAACAGAATTAATCCAGGCCTCCTAAGGTGGCTCGTCAGTACCCACAGCATCATGGGAGGTGAATTCTGAATCTGGGCTCTCCATTTAAAACTGCAAACAACCCCCACCCCAAAATCACCCTAACTTATTCAACATCCTGCGGGGCTGTTCACTTATCTTCACATTTTAAAAGATAAGCACTCCAATCAGGTAGAAAATTCCAATGATATTTTTGCAGGAATTACCAAATACAACCTACTCACCATTATGCAAATGTGAAATCATGTTAGCCCAAGCGAATGGAAGTTACAAATTCATTCATTCCATAAGCATTTCTGGAGAACCTAGTGTCCCAGATTCTGTACAGAGGCTCCCACTGACCTCATTTCCACCAGCCACTTTACTGTTCCTCTTCTCAAGATCTCTTCCTTCGGTCACAAGGAGTCAAATAGAACAGCCCTGTGCTGGCTCTACTGAAAGGCTCACTAACAAGTCAAATATAGGAAAGGAAAGAAAGAAAGAAAAATGTAGACAAAAATAGAGCAGAAAGGAGTGAAGGAAAGTGCTTAGGGCAAAAATGAGAAGACAGTGGACTGAAGAAGAGGAACCTATGGAAAAAAAATGACAAGGAAGGGACTGTCATTTATGGAGAAGAAAAGCAAAAGCAAAGAAGAATCTGTAAATACTGCGCTCACCCTTGAATTAGACAAGATAAGAATCTACAGGGAGCCCTTTAAGGTCTTCTGTTCTAATGCTCCCTTAAGTCTGCCTTGTCCCAAGACTTAAAGCCTCCTATAACAGTCACAACCAAATGGACTTCCATTCCATTCCCGCCGAAGCCTCTCCAGTGACAGGGACCTCACTTTCCCACCAAGCAGCTCTGTCCATCTTAACTACGTTAGGTATCCATTCCTCTGCACCCCAAGTAATGAAGGTGGTAAACAAGATGACCTCTAGATCCCAACCCCTCCTCCCACACTCTCTGATTCTAAAAGTTGGCTTTGCACTACATCAAAGACCCAAAAATCCAAATGTGGTTCTCCTTGACCTCACCAAGACTCCACGGGAGCAGTCAAGTTGAACACATTATCTCCCAAACCTGAGCTTAGTCATTACAAATCCCCAGGCTCTGCAGTGTATGGCAATGACAAATGGCAGACGGGTATAAGGAACCCGCTGGAAGATGCTATGTCTTGGTGAGAGAAAAGCAGAAGGCTGGGGAGGCATTAATCAGAGTTGGAGGGTATCAGGTCCAATCAGTGCCTTTGCAGAGCTAGCAAAATCATACATGTTTCCATTGAACATGGCTTGACTGAGAACAATTTACTGTGGGTCAACTATATACCTGGTTTGGGAATATCTAAACACCCCAGGAGAGCTTATGACCTAGTGGGGAACACAGCTGTCTCAATAACTCAACAGAATAACTCAATAACTCAATAAGAATGCAAAGTGGAGGGAATTAGGTGCAAGCAGAGGAACCAGCAGGACACTCTGTAAGTAGAAATTCTTGTTCCGCAAAGGGAGTAAGACCTGAAGACCTGAAGACAAGTGGAATCCTTTTCCCTAAAACAATCTCACAAGACTTTTTTATGTAATTCAAGAAAACTGTAATCCAGGTAATACCATAACTCATAAAATCTTCCCCCAAAATATTAACTTTCATCAGGATATCTTTGATAAGAAAAATGACCTGAAATCTATCATCAGTCCAATGTAAATAAAGATGTCATAATTTTTCAGACCATGAAGTCTGCAATCTTCATCTCTCCACATCAAAGAGATACACAGAATATTGTTATGGAAGTCTCATAAAAACTCATTTAAAATGTTCCAAAAGGTTCATAAAATTATCTGATAAGTGCAACAAACTCTTCAAAATTCATCTCCTATAAATTAAGCACCACACAGGCAATAGCATCACTAACACCTTTTTAACTAAGATGATTGTGATTAAAGGTACTGGGGAAGAAAAGAAAATCTTCCCCCATATTATCTTCCCCACATTACCTAATTTAATTAAATGAACATTCAAGGGTAAAATAAAAACAAAAAAGGAGCAACAAACTCCTGTATCTTGAAATTAATGGCACGCTCTGTATTCTTCTACCACATATTCAATTAACAAGGGGCTCTGGACAGAAGGGTAATTTTCTTCTTTATTCACAGGATTTCAAGGTGAGCAGCTAATAACTTGCAGTAAGTTGCTTGCTTAAGATTAATGGTATTCAGCAAGGAGCATTATAATTTAGAGCTTTCAGCCTCGGGAGAATAAACGGGAATGGGACATGATGGACTTTGGTTGCCAGTGGTCCTCAGGACCACAGAGTACCCGCTGGAAAAGAAAAGTCCCCAACAGTTACATCTCCAACCTTGGATTTCCTCTTTGAAATGTTGAGACAGTGTGAAAGGAAACACAGCTAGCTTGACATGGATAGTCACAGTGAAGCCCCATCAGCTCAACAAAGCCCCCACCCAACTCGTGGGTTCCTGGCACACAGGGCAACAAGTATTTCAGGCACACAGCTGTACTCTTCCCATGTCTGGGCTCCTCTCTTATTGGTATGCCTAAACCTCCCTTTGTGACTCCTTTCTCTGGATGGCACACTTCAGTTTACACCACTGGAGGCCAAATGTATATTTCTGGTGACCACATGGTCGCCTCTATACCATCCCATGGTATCATATATTAATGATAAGATGTGACTAGGGGACAAAGAGGGATCCAGAGCACAAAATCAGCTTTGTTTCTTCATTTGTTGTTGTTGTTTTTAGAGACAGGGTCTCACTATGTCACCCAAGCTGGAGTGCAGTAGCATGCGCATGGCTCACTGCAGCCTCAAACACCTGGGCTCAAGCAATCCTCCCACCTCAGCCTCCGGAGTAGCTAGGACTACAGGTGTGCACCATCACACCTGGCTAATTTTTTTTTTTTTTTTTTTAGAGATGGGGTCTCACTATGTTGCCTGGCTGGTCTCAAGCTCCTGGCCTCAAGCAATCCTCCCAACTGGGCTTCCCAAAGGGGGATTACAGGCATGAGCCACTGTGCCCAGCCTGTTTCTTCATTTGTTAGAAACCCCTTCCTTCCTCAATATATAGAGGTCAAGAAGCTTCTAATTCAGAGGAAGTGAAGCTGTCCCAGCATC
Organism: Hylobates moloch; assembly: GCF_009828535.3. NCBI lineage: Eukaryota > Metazoa > Chordata > Mammalia > Primates > Hylobatidae > Hylobates > Hylobates moloch. Next base: position 75,267,592 of record NW_026652283.1, read on the forward strand.
ACAGGAGCAGAGGGCCCTGTTGAACTGATCTTTGTCTACCTGCTCCACTGGGTCCTCACTCTTCCACCCACACAGGACATCAGAGCAGGAGTGAAGTTTAGGGTAAGCTAGTTCAGTGGTCCTCAGTCAGGGACAGTTCCACCACCAACCCATAGGGACATGGATAAATACTTGGTGGGGGGTGACATTTGGGTTATAACAATGCGTGGGGATAACTGGCAATTAGTGTGAACAGTCCCACACAAAGAATTGTCCCCCCACACACCATTCAAGTCTCCATCAAAAAAGACCGATCTTGTTCATTCATCTTGCTTGACAAAAAAAAAAAAAAAATGAGATTCAGAGAAGTCAAGCATTCTGCCCACATTTACTTAGCTAGTTAAGAGGCAGAGTTGGGGCTAAAACCCAGGTTTTCTGGCTGCTTCTCTTTTCCACAAGGAAAGGTGAAAGCAGCAGCAACAGAGGTGGCAGAAACTGCTTATTGATCCCCTAGCATGGCCCAGGCCCTGGGTTAAGAGCTTTGCAGACTTTCTTATGTTGAGTTTGCACAGGAGCCTGAGAGGAATCTAAATCACGAAAGGGAAACTAACTTGATCAAGGCCACACAGCCTGGAAGGGTCAGGCCTGGGGCTCTCACTGGGGAATGTCCTGCTCAGGGGTGCAGTACTGTATATGCCACACAGAGGAAGGGCAGGCAGAAGTGGGCAGAGGGTAGTGGGTGAGGACAGACGCACCAAGCCATCCTTCCCCCATCTCCGCTGGTCACAAAGTGCCCCCTCCAAAGGCCTCTAAGGGATGCAGCAAGGCCTGGAAAGACAGCGACTCCCACCCTGAGCTTGATAATGGCCTACAAAGGGATCAGAGGAAAAGGTTCCTCCCAAGGCTTAAGAGCTGTCTGGACAAAAAGACCAGAGATAAGTAAGATATCAGAGGAAACACAGGGGTTGAGAAAGTAAAATGACAAAGGTAATTCCAGAGGAGTCCCCCGAGGAGGAGAATGTGGAGCTCAGGGCAGCTGTCACTGCTCGCTCAGTGTGCAAACAGCTCCCTTGCCACTGCAGGGAACTGTTGGTCCCATCCTGCGGCAGCAGAGGGAGGATTCTCGAGGTGAGACTCACAGATTTCATGCCAGTGGAATCAAGATCCAGGTAGAGACTCAGAATTCCTGGAGGGTTTGGAGAGAGGGGGTAGATGCAGCCAGGCCCCACAGGAAAGACAAAGCACAGCTGGGCCTACCCTCTCATTTCCCTCACACACAGAAACAGTGACAGAAAGCCGTCCTCCTCCCCTGAGAGTCTTTGCAGGTACAGGTCACTCAGCCAGGAGTGCCCTCACCCTGTCTCCCCAGCATCTCCTCTTCACCTGCTTAACTGCTACTTGATGTTCAAACTCCACCGAGGGGCTGGCCATCTCGTTCCCTGACCTTCCTGATTGCGTTAGGTACCCGCAGTGCGGGCTGCTTAGCCCCTGGACTGATCCCTCTCCCTCTCCAAGAACCAACCACACTGTACTGAAATGAGCTGTTCCCTAGGTCTTGTCCCCAACAAGACCATGTGGTCTGTGTAGGAAGGGGCCAGGCACCTCCTGCAGCACCTGACATCATGCCTGGTGTGCTGGAGGTAGATGCATTGACGCCTCCACATGCCGTCACTCTGGGGACCAAGGCACCGTGGCCCTCTCCCTCCTCACTGTCCTTGCAGCTGCAATGTGACATTTGTTTCTGCATGGGATTTTCTGCAAATGCAAACTAGATTATGTCACTACCCACTCAAAAGCCTCCAGTGGCTCGCAGGTAGAGGGTGTTGCTTGCGCCTGATTTCTACCCCTCCCTGTGAGAGAATTAATCACCCCCACTCTGCGGCTATCAGGCTTGGCCATGTGACTTATTTTCACTAATGAAATGCAAGCAGGAAGTGAAACACGCACTTCAAAACAGCAGCTTTAGAAGCCATTATGGATTCCACCATCGTCCTTTCCTTCTGCTACAAGGATAGCAGTCTCCCAGAGAATGGCATGTCCTTCAGCCGGAGTCCTGGGATGAAAGGAATATGGAAAAGAGCCATGGCCAGCTCATGAAGGTCATGCAACCATGTGGGTCTTAGTTAAAAGGTGGACTGTAGGTAGCCATTCCTTAAGGTTTCCCTTGAGATTTTCCTTCACAGTACTTGTCACAATTAGCTGTTGTAGTACACTGAGATTTGGTTGTTACCGCAGTATAACTCAGCAAAAGCTGGCTCTTATAAGCACTTAGTGTCAAATCCAAAGTCATCACCACAACCTGCATAGCCCTACATCATCTGACCCCTTGATGCTTCTCCAACCTCATTTTCAACCACTCCTCCTCACAGGCTGTGTTCCAGCCACACCGGTCCTCTGACCATTTCTCAAATATGCCAAGAGTATTTCTGTTTCTGGACCTTGCACTTGTTTTTCCCTCTGCCTAGAATGTAACCAATCAGTGAGGCTTCTCTAACTGCCCTATCTGAGGCAGCACCTCCCACCATTCTCTATCCCCTTACCCTATTTATTGTTCTTCATACCACTTACTACCTGAAATTACATTATATATTAATTTCATTGTTCCTCATCCATTTCTGCACCAGCAGGCAGGGATTCCGTCTGTCTTATGTATCTCTGAATCCTTAGAACAGAATCTGGCACATTACAGGTGCTCAATAGATACCTGTTAAGTGATCTGGGGCAGCACTGTCTTCCCTGCTAGGTTATTAGTTCCATAAGGGCAGATATGGGATGCTTTGAGACTCTATTTTTTCCTAAATGGGCACAATATTTTCCATTCTACATGTTAGTTTTGAACTCATACCACTTCCCTACCTTGAATTTAGGTGGAATTTTACAGACTCAACCAGGATGGCATAAGTGATGCCAAAGGATTTTTGAAGCGAGCTCTTCTTCCTTGTTCTCTAGGGATGCTTGCTCTTGGATCCCACCTGTCACATTATGAGGAAGCCCAAACCATCCTAGACAGAGACTATATGGAGAGGCCCCATGTAGGGTTCCAGCTGACAGCCCAGCTGAGGTTCCAGTACATGCATGTGAGCAAAGCTGTCTCTAGATGATTCCAATCCACAGCCATCAAGTCATCTTCAGTCTTCGTCATCCCAGATGAGGTCCCAGCAGACACAGGCCACCCCTCCCGTGTCCAAATTCCTGACCCCAGAATCCATGAGCACACCAAAAATAGTTATTTTTCGCAATGAAGTTTTGCGGTGTGTCGTTACTCAGCAAGAGTAACTGAAACATCTCTATCCCCAGCACACAACCCAAACCTGGCACAAAGCAAGCACCCAATAAATATCCTTGAGTGAAAGACAGGCTCTGGCCCAGTGTCCTCGCCTTCAGACTGAGGCTAAATTCCATCTCTTGCCTTGTCTCAAACAAGTCCTGGGGAAGAGCACTGGCCATGACCCGAGCCCCTCCAGGATTCACAGAGCTCCATACATCTCAGAAATGGCAAAGACCAAGAATGTGAAACCAGATTATGAGCTGCTAAACCTTGGCACCTATGGCTGGGAAGGTGTAAATGCACACAGTGGTGACTCCCCAAGAAGCAATCATTGCTGTTTTGTGTCAGAAAATGAGGAGACTCAGAACCCCTAACTAGGCTGGCTTCTGTTCAGCTTTTGCTGTATTTCCTAAAGGACTCTCTTGTCAAGATACACAATGGAAAGAGGATGGCAGCCTAAGAATGATGCTTTTCATATCATGATATTGAACAGGTTTGTGAAGCTGCTACCTAAAAAAGCAACAGTCATTTCAAATACAATGAACATGCTGGGAAGGGCACACAAGTTTGCACTGCTTTTTAAGGTTCTTGGCCTAGAACTTTGTCATCAGCAACTCTTTTGTTGCCACTTAAGCCTGAGCTTTGCCAGCACACATGCCATTCAGTTACTAATTCATATGCAGATGCAAAAGTGGGTTAACTGTGACACTAAAGACACTCACAGTTCAGGGATCCTCCCTAGTAGGCGCCCCTCCAAGGGGAACTAACATGTGTTCACAAGCCTATGTTTTTGAAAATTAACAAAAGTAAGATATTTTAATCTCAACTGGCTAAGACTGCTGTCTCCTTTACCCCAACTTGCCCGTCACGCTTCTCTTCTGAGCAGGTGGCAATGGTATGGCCACGGCAGTGTAAGGATCTGGCGAAGGGGGAGTTCAGTGGAGATGGGTTGGGTTTGGGTGCAGAGGGCTATCTGTATGTTTTATTTCCCTGTATGGTCATTGCTGGTTAGTAATATTGGTGGAGCTGGGATTCACACCGCTTTTACGTGTGTGAAGGGAATAATTTCAACATGGCATGACACTGTCTTTCATGAACATATTGCTCCCTTACTAAACAACTGCCAGCACACGGCCCTTTCCCACCTGCACACAGGCTCCCCTCTCGATGGCATCCACACAGCTGCAAACCTGGCACCTGGCTGCCTCCCCACACTGGACTCGCCTGCTGGACTTCGCCTTTGCTCATGTTTTTCTTTCGGCAAAATGGTCTCATCCAATCCCATTTCTTCAGGCAATTTAATTTCTTACTCCTTTGACATAAAAATACCGATCTCCATGAAAAATAACATAAAACTCATAAAATACACAGAAAATGAGGACACATTACAAATTGGTTAATGAGTGTCTTCCATTCAAAGAACATTTAAGATTAGTTATTGCACAGAAAACTTGAAACAACGTAAAGTCTCACAGCTTACTTCTGAAAGAAATTGGAGAGAGGTTTTCCCAGATTTGACAAGCCTAAAAACATGCATGACAATGCCAGTAACAAGCAGTGAAGCTAAAAGAAACTTTTCTAAACTTTTCTAAATGATCAATAGTAAAAATCAAACTTCCATCACCCATTCTAGAGCTGGGGCTCTGACCCTCTGCCAGGGTCTCAGCAATTTTTTTTTTTTTTTTGAGACAGAGTCACCCTCTGTTGCCCAGTCTGGAGTGCAGTGGCGCAATCTTGGCTCACTGCAATCTCTGCCTCCCGGGTTCAAGCAATTCTCCTGCCTCAGCCTCCTGAGTAGCTGGAATTACAGGTGCCCGCCACCACGCCCAGCTAATTTTTTGTATTTTTAGTAGAGACCGGGTTTTGCCATGTTGGCCAGGCTGGTCTCGAACTCCTGACCTCAGGTGATCCACCCACCTCAGCCTCCCAAAGTGCCGGGATTATAGGCATGAACCACTGCACCTGGCCCCAGCAATTCTGATTTAATGGGCCTAGGGAGCATCTGAACATTAGGATTCTTAAAAGTTCCCAAAATATTCTCCTGTGCAGACCATGTGGAAAACCACTGCCAGAAGAGAATGAATCATCTTCCTATTCTCTCCATAGAAAACAATATTACAAAATCATCATCATATGAGGAGTAGATCAACAAGCATTCAGCCAAAAACTAGAAGAAAGAAACAAGATTAGAGAGCTTGCCAGGCAGTTAATTAAAACAATTTATAAAATAATAATAATTGTATGTTATTTTCTGGATGTTTGTAGTATGTTTGCTATATAAATGATACTTTTATCTTTTAGATTAAATAACGTGTTGTGATTTCTTTCCTATTCATGATTTTGTCTCTTTTTTTAATAAAGTCTATCTCCCCCAAATTGCAAAAGCTTGAATCCTCTCCAGGGAAAAGAGCAAATTTTGTGTATTATTTTTCAAAAGAGGAAAATTTTATTGGTCAAATTAGATTTTTAAAAAATTTTGTGGGTAACAAATCCAACCTAGTCCCAAGAGGATTAGATATAGAATCAACATTTACCAGCGTTAAGCCCATGGGAACTTGATGATTCTGTCATAATTGCTTCCATATCTTGCACCTAACACAAGCCTGGCACACGGGAGGCACTGGAGAAAGGTTCACTGAATTCGTTTTTCTTGATTTACCCCCTCTTCTATCACAGGATGTATTTCAGCTATGCAGAATATAATTTTTTATGATATTAAAGTTTAGAATTTTTTTCCTTAAACTGCATCACTTATTACACAGTTACTAAAAGGGACCCTTATGATGTGTAATAATACCATGTAAAATATAATGTTCATGACAAAGCACCTAAAGGTGTACATACCAAATGATCGCAACCAAATTAAAGCACAATGCACTGAGCAAGGAAAAATCAAGAAGGAAAAAAAAAATGACCACATGTTAGTATCAGTGATGTTTGGGTATAAAACTATGGATTTTTTTTTCTTAAACTTATTTCTACATCCCCACTTTCTAAATCATCTTGAATGATCATGTTCTGTTTTTATGATGACTGAATCAATCAAAATCCCAACAGAAAGTAAATAATACAGGCAAACAAGAATAATTTAAAGAGGGTTGGATTCAAAAGGATGATTTAAACTGGAGGGGAGGCAAAGCTTCTGGCATTGGAAACAATACAATTGCTGGACAGCGCGAACAGACACGTGATTCTTAGAGGCTTCTTCCAGGAGATAAAACAGATCACCCCCACTCATAATCCACTGGCCAAAGTAAGTCATACGACAATACTTAATTTCAGCAGGGCAGGGTGATCGATTTCATGTGCACAGAGGTAGGACAAATGAAATATTTGTAAACTAATGACCATCACAGAAGACGGACCCAGAGAGCCTATTTCTTTTGCATGTATGCAGATGGGCGGGTCTGACATGAAGCTTCAAGCAAAACAGGATCAAAAGTGCTTGCTAAGTGAACAAATGAAAATCATTTCGCCGAGAGGAGGTGCTCTCTCTCCACTACCTGAAACAACACACGAACAAGCACTGTGGGCGAAGTCCATGTGGGAACTTGAACATAGAAAAAAACAATTATTAGCCCTGAAAAACTAAGGATGTCCATCTAGTCCCGAGAAGCCAGTTTAGTATCTACAGTACTCTTTGTTATTCAAGAGATTTGATTTTATGTAAAATGGAAAAGTCGGTTATCCTGGAGAGAAGACACATGGCATAATTCTGACTGGGATGGGCTGGACACAGGAAGCCCACCTCATACTGTTCTTAAAGCTCAAGACGAGCTCCTTTTTTCCCCCACAAGTGGCAAACTCTGGTTATACTGTTCAAAGAGAGAATCGATACTGAAAACATTTTCAAGTCAGTCTGGAACAAAATTTCCACAGAAGGCATCTGAAATAAAATAGCTCACAAAAGGAGCTAAATTAGCAGGTATGGGGATCTGGCTGCACCCAGGGTGACCTCACAGCTGCTGCTCAAAAATACACCCCCTAGAGAGGCCAAATAAAATGCCACAGAAATACAGGGCCAGGGGCTCCTAATACCTCCCCGCCCCTGCTAAAGAATCACAAAGCTCTAAGTAGCCAGACTGAAGGAACCAAGGCCAGAGATTACAGGCAACACAGGAGACAGGGCAATCTTCAGTGCTTCCAGCACCAGGAAGCTGCAATGCCTCCCACCTTAGGTGGCAATTTCCTTCTGAAACAGTGCAGCTCCTTTCAAAATTATATCTTGCTTCTTTCTTCTCCTACCTCCCCGAAAGAACTTCTGCATGTAATCGTTACAAGGAAGCTGCTCACTAAGAGTCTTTGCACAGATAATTTATCCCCGTTTCTTTTTTGTTTGTTTGTTTTTTGTTTTTAATTTTGTTTGTTTGTTTTTAGACGGAGTTTTCACTCTTTTTGCCCAGGCTGGAGTGCAATGGCGCCATCTCGGCTCACTGCAACCTCTGCCTCCCAGGTTCAAGTGATCCTCCTGCCTCAGCCTGCCAAGTAGCGAGGATTACAGGCATGCACCACCATGCTCGGCTAATTTTGTATTTTTTTTAGTAGAGACGGGGATTCTCCATGTTGGTCAGGCTGGTCTCGAACTCCCGACCTCAGGGATCTGCCCACCTAGGCCTCCCAAAGTGCTGCGATTACAGGCGTGAGCCACTGTGCCTGGCCCCCGTTTCTTCTTTATGTTCTCACCAAAGTCACATCTTTGTTGACTTGTTATTCCCTCACTTAAAGAGGAAGTCGTCCAAGCACAGGGGCTGGAGACCTCTGCTGACTTCCAAAACATGCAAGACTTTTGTGAGTGTTATGGGATATATTGCGTCCCCCTACACACACTCCAAAATTCATACACTGAAGCCCTAACCCCCAGTGCTAATGGAGGTGGGGCCTTTGAGAAGGTTATAAAGTTTAAACAGTCATAAAGTTGGCGCCTTAAGCTATCTGCTGGTACTGGTGTCTTTATAAGAACAGGAAGAGACACCAGAGGGCTCTCTCTTTCTACATGCACACAGAGGAAAGACCATGTGAGGACACAAGAAGAAGGTGGCTGTCTGCAGGCCAGAAAGAGAGCCCTCACCAGAAACCAATCCTGAGGGCACCCTGACCTTGGACTTCCAGCCTCCAGAACTGTGAGAGAATAAATTTCTAGTTGCTTAGGCCACCCAGTCTATGGCATTTTGTTATAGCAGTTCTAGCAGACTAATACAGTTAATGTATTATCTATTACTGTATAGCAACTCACTCCAAAAACTAGTAGCATAAAAAAATAATGATCATTTCTCATCTCACGTGGTTTCTGTGGGTCAGGAATTGGGGAAGGGCTCAGCCAAGCAGTTCTCGCATTGGGTATCTCATGTGGTTGCCTCAGCTAGGAGCACCATCACCTAAAGGATAAATGAGGTTGGAGGATCCACTTCCAAAGTGGCTCCCTCACGTAGCTAGCAGTTAGTGCTGACAGTTGGCCAAGGCTTCAGCTTCTACCCACATGAGCCTCTCATGACATGGTGACTGGCTCCACCAAGGCAAAGACAAAGACTGAGAAGTCACACCTCATTACTTCTGCCAGGAAGGGCCAGCCCTTATTCAGAGAGGGAGAGGACAATATAAGAACACGAAGACCAGGAGGGAATGAGAGCCATCATGGAGTCTGGCTCCCAGGGAGTCAAAAAGACTGACCAACAGGCACTATGGGTGTAGCAGATGCAACTGGTGCTCCACTCCACATCCGCTCACCTTCCGGCTGGGCAGGAAGTTCTGAGGAACATCCTCCCAGGAGCAGCTCTCATCCAGTCACTGATGCATTAGTGTATGAAGGCCCCAGCTCCCTCCTCCATGGGTGAGATAATTCTGTGGTGTATATGCTACAGTGGCTACCAGAGTTCCCTAGAAAATGACATTCCAGTTGTCCACAACAATAACTGGCTTGATAGCACACCCTTTATTGATGTCCTTCTTGGTCCTGTCTCATTTCCCCACTCCCCGGCTGGTGATTCGTGGGTTCGCCTTGTAAATAAACTATTTGCACCCAGATCACCAATACAGGATCTACTGCTGGTGACTGAACCCCTGGGCAATTTGAGGACTGAAGGGTTTCCTATACTCATGAAGCTGGGGAGATCTAACATTTGCACATAAACCAGGCTAAAGCCTCAAAAAACAAAATTAGCATGTTCCTAAAGAGAATAACGTGTTTGATAAAACCTCAGTTGACAAGGCCAAGATCACATGAAAACAATAAAAGTGACATTCTATGCATCTTTAAACTATGGTAAATCAAAATTCTAGGAGGTATCCCTTTCCAAAACAAACAAAATTTGTTCATGTTGAAGTTTTGTTCTGGGAAGTTGCCCTGCTCCTGAATGACCTTCCTCAATGGCCCCATGGTCACAGGTTTGGTGCTGGGACCTGCTAAAGCATGGATTCCTGCAGATTGAACATGAGAGCTGATGGCAAAGAGTTCTCAGGCCCAACATTAGATAACATACATCCACACCATGAGGGAGTTTTCCTCTTCATAACTTGTTTTCAATGTTTCTGCTTGTGTTAAGAGAAAAACACAAACAAAACCAATCAAAATAAAACGAAATCTCGATGTTGTATTTCAGGTTACCTTTAACAAAATACTTACTTGTTCTTCTTTATTTCCCAGTGTTGTCCCTTCCCATGAGACCTAGACCATATAACTGGCTCTGATCGATAGATGTGAGCAGAAGTTATGTGGTTCCTTCTGAGCCAAGGCAGGTAAAGATGGTGCATCCTCACCCTCTCCTCCCTTTCTGCAGCCACCAGACAAGCTGTATGATGTGGTGATGGAGCCAGAATATCCTGCAGCCTTGAGTGGAGATTCAGGATGGGCACGACCCTGGAGGATACTCTGAGCCCAGCAGGCTTTGTGTGACCCATAGGTAAAGCTTTGTTGGGGTAAGTCACAAGATTTCAATGTTGTACTTACTACCGCAGCATAGCCTAGGATGCTGACCACTAAACCATAGACCACTAAACCCTGACCACTATAACCACCTTTCCAATGTTCCCTTGTACAGAGAGAGGACAGGCCTCGAGCTAATGGCCATCAGCAGGCAAACATAACCAGCTAGGATTTAATGATCTTGTTTTGTTTTCATAGCAGTTACTTCTACCATGAAAGGTGATAATGGTTTGTTATTTATTTATAATACTGATTCAAGGTTTTCATTTAAATAATTTTATTGAAGTTTTTTTTAAGTAAGTCAATTTATAGAAAAACAGTAAGTATCAGGTAAAACGATGAAGGTAAAACCGAATGACTGAAACGTAGGAAACATGACATTGGCTTCACAGAAGGAGAAAGAGGCAATCGCAGCTGGCAGGTTTTTTTTTGTTTGACGGAACAGAATCGTACATCTGCAACAAGATCATGGATTTGTAAAATGTGGCTGTACAACACCACACCATGTTATCTCACAATCTGGTTGGACAAAACTTCACTTGGCCAGACTCTACAAGGGCAGACTGGGTAATTCCGCCCAGAGGATGGATCAAAGCAGAGGTGCTGAGACACTGATGCCTGTCCTTGGGACAAGCTACCTGCAAAAGAAAAACTTCAACAGGCATATTATGGCTATAATTGGGGAAACAATAATCATTCCGGGGGAAAAAAGAGTAAGGGGTGTTTGTGGCATGGAAAAGACTGTTTCAACCTATGTGCTAGTAAAGCCCACAATTTTAAAAACACAGGTTCCCAAGCCCGAGACCTCTGGATTCAAATGTAACTCCATCATTTGACCTTGGGCCCATTAATTAACCTCCATGAACCTTGGTTCTTGTTTGTAAAATGGAAATAATAAGACAACCTCCCTAATCAGGTTATCGTGAGTATTTAATGAGTTATTACATGTAAGTACTGAGATTAGTACCTTGAACATAACAAATACTAGACAAGTATTGGCTATGTTTTCTCGCTTTTTTAAAAAAAACTTGATACATAGTAGGACCTTAGTAAAAGGTGTTTGAGTTTGAATGAAATAAAATAAGTACCTGGATGTAAAAGAGCATTAAAATTAGCTAGAGAGAGTCCTTTTGTCCACTTATTATCAGGAGTTAAAAATATGCATATAAATCCTATATAATCATGCCAACACAAATGCCCATATTTTGCAGCTAAAAAGCTAGGACTAGGTCTAGAATTCAATTATTGATTATAGTCTACCACCTTATTTAGACTCTAATTCTTCAGGGAGTGAATGCTACCCAAAATGGAAGCACTGAAGGGTTTTATATTGCATTTCACTTTATCAAAAGTGCACCAAAGGAACTGCAGCAGAAAAGGTTAAGAATTGTTCTTCAGAAGTTTTTAGACTGCGAGTGGCAACTCAATAATAGGCAATATAATTAATTTAGTGGGTTGGAACTTCCATTTAAAAAATAATAAAATAAAAATACCAGTGCAATGCCCATATAAGGAAAAACCATTGCTACACACACACACACACACACACACACACACACACACACACCAGTTTTCTATGCAAATATACTTCTTGTGAGTCATGGTTAAAAAGTTCATGAGATGGGCCATAGCTCCTTTAAGGTTTCTCTTCATCAGCCATACATTTGTTTTATTATTTCTTTGGCATCTATCCATCCAGTCCTCCTCCCAAACTCAATTCCTTGAGGCCACATTTGCTTGCTCAACATTCATAAACAATAACATGAGCACGGTGCCTAACACATGGCAGATACTCAACAAATGTTGACTGAATGAATAAGGTTTGAGTTACTCCACAAGCCCACAAGTCCAGGGGCCACCCATTTCTCACTCAGATATTTATTATTGCTGCAAAATAAATATGAGTGCATTTCTCCTTTCCTGTCTCCTTTCACTGTCTTCAAGTAAAGGATTCAGGCGGGCTGCTGACATTGACTTTTTCCTCTATCAATTGCTGTGGTCAGAGCTTTCACATATGATCTTATCTTTTCCCAGGAGATCACTGCCATTTTTTTTGCAGACGTGGGCACTCAGGCCCAGAACAGCGACTTAACCTGCCCAAGGTCACAGAGCTACCAACTGTCTCTATGACCTGACACCCTGTGCCCTGCACATTCTGCACCATGGGTCCTCAATATAGAAGAATCTGTCTGCATTCTTCTCCAAAAAGAGACTGGGGTCTCAGTGGGCCTGTGGTTCATTTACACAATACAATGAGGAAGCGAGTGTGATAAAGCTATCCCAAGCCCTGGATTCCTGCCCACATCATGAGTGTCACCTGTATGCATCCAACTTAGAGACAGCTCCTTCCCAGGGGACCTCTCTTGCTTTCCAGAAGTTCAAGAAGCAAGAGGGGCTGCCCTGGCAATCTTCTCATCAAAAATAAGCCCTGAGTCACACAGCCACAGAGCTTTTTTCTCACACTTAAATACAAATTCTTCTGGTATTAAAAAGATCAATCATAAGTTATACTTCAAAATATCTATAAATGTCTCTAAAATATTTCTCCATGTGTTATTGTCCCATAAACACCATTAAAAATTAAGAAGGGAAGACAGGACAATTGCATTCTGTGGTTTCATTTTGCCTTTGCCTCTCCCTCTCTGGGGCCTTGATTGATTCATTTACCACTCAGTGCGTCCATCTCCCATCTCCCAGCCCACTGCTCCCTGGGCCACGAGGTGGACAAATGAACAGCTTCTAAGAAAAATCCATTTATTCCTTTAGAAATATTTGAGGCACCTACTATTTGCTAGACTGTTCAAGATGGGCTCATATGCATTGAATCAAAGAATTTGAAGAGAAGACAAAGTCGCTCATGGATTTTTTTTTAAGTGAGCATCATTTTAAAGTCCTATCAAGTCAGAAGATCTGCCAATAGGAATGCAGCTTTTAAAGAAACAGGCACACAACCAATGATCGAAATCCACAGGTGTGGCGTGTAGGGCACTCAGCCACAGCACGATGTCCCCGCTTCTGAGATGAGAATGATCTGGGATATTAACCACTACATGTTGGTGCCAGGCTACATGGGAGACAGAGCTGAAGCAGACAGTCCCTGCCCTCTAGGAAGGAGCTCAGTGTCCCAAGAGAGATCCAAGGGCACAGATAACCAAACACAAGTCAATCTTGGATCAGCATTCTGGAGAGCCTGTGGGAATGGTGTAGACCGGGATCACAGCAGCATAAACATGTTTCTAATCCTAGCTTAGCAAAGGCTTCATAGAAGAGGTGGCATTTGAGCAGGACCTGCAAAGGTGCTTGAAGTAGTAACAGCTCTACAAGGATTTAGCAGGGAACAGTATGGGCGACAATGAGGAGGCAGGAAAGAGGATGGCTGAGAAAACAGGGTTTCTCCCTGGGGGCAGGGGGAGATAAAGGCAGAGGGATGGAGACGGAGTCCAGAAAAGGTGGCTGAAGGTAGCTTTGTGTATGACACCTGACTACACAGGAAGGGCTTAAGGCACAGGCAGCATAGCACAGATCACAGAAGAATAAGTATGCCAAGTGCTGGGGCAAATATGTCCCTGGTCCATGGACACATCATTCTCTCAGCATTGTTCCAACAAAACATCCCTCTTAATGGGGGTCACACTGCCCCCAAGTATCGTGGTGACCTTGCTCACTGCCCCAGGACTGGTAAAGCAAGTAGATATATGGACTTAGGTGAGGAGGTAGAACAACTGCCCAGGAGAACGGCCAATAATTCCAAGGCCCCTGAGAGCAGAAAAACAGTTATTTGAAGTATCTCCACTCAGAAATTCATTCACCCATCCCTTCCTTCCTCCCTCCAACTATCCATCCCTCTACCCATTCATCCATCTACTCATCCGCCTATCCACTCCATTCATTCATCCAACTATCTATCCACTCATCTCTCCATTCATCCATTCACCCAACCATCCATTAATCCATCCCTACATCCATCCATTCATCTATCCATCCACCCATCCATCCATTAATCCATCCCTACATCTATTCATTCATCTATCCACCCACCCATTCATTCACCCATCCATCCATTATCCATCCCTACATCCATTCATTCATCTATCTATCGACCCACTCATCCATCCATTTACCCATCCATCCATTATCCAACCCTACATCGATTCATTCATCTATCTATCCACCCGCCTGTCCATTCACCCATCCATCCAATCCATTCACTCATCTCTCTGTCCCTTTCTCCATACACCCACTCATCCATCCATCCATCCATCATGTATTAAGCACCAATTCCACAGCTACACCAAGAGTTATCTCCTCTTAAAATACATCCTAATCCTCCTGGCTCAATTATAATTATCATTTTGTTTATTCCTCTGTAGTATTTTTGTTTTCATGTATGACTTACGCCTCTTCCAGGGTAATTTGACCCTGGCTCTACCATTTAAAGGAATTAAATTGTAGTAATTATAATAATAGAAATAATAATGACATTACCATTTATTGAGGATTTACCATGTCCCAAGTTATTTGGGGAGCCCTCATAATGGCTCCCAGAGATACCAGTATGTTCCCAAACTTAGACTACATAGTCACACTGAAGAAGAAGCAAGACAGGAATGAGGTGTCCAGGCCTGTGGAGCCCCTGCCCTTCTCAGGAGAGGGAAGGGGGCTGAGGAGAGCCACTTGGGTTTCATTCATTTCCATACTCTTGCCCCTGGAATGAAAAGATTCCATTGTGCCTTTCATTTTCATTAAATTTTTCCTTCAAAATCCCCAAAGTATTTCCCAAAGTTTAGACCTTTAACATCTAAAGTAGAAACCGAAAGGGAAAAACTAGAAAATGACAAATTCAGTTCCCAGCAGGCAAACTGCATCCTAAAACTGGAATTCTAGGGGTTTTTCATCTTTTTTATTTTGTTTTGTCTCCCTAGAGACCACCAGAAGTTTTGGGGGTTTTTTTTCTTCTATGCAGGGAAGTAAATCCCCAAAACTGAACTTCCCCAGAGAAGGTCAAATCTGTTACTTGTCCTTGTGTGTGCTTGTATGTGTTTCCATATGAGACAGAAAGAGAGACAGAAACAGACAGATAAAGAGAGAAACAGAGGGGGAGGGGAGGGAGGAAGGAAGAGGGAGGGGGGAGGGGGGGAGAGAGAGAGAGAGAGAGATCCTTCAGGAGAGCCCTCTCTGTTACTAAAATAGTACACAGTGCAGCACTCATTCAAGAGCCAGACACTGTCCATCTTCCCCCTAACCAAACTTCTTTAAATCCCGGAGAACCTAGAGGTACACTGCTATGGGTACCCAAAACACATCACACTGGGGACCGAGCTTGCTGTCCTCACCCTACAAGCTGCTCTTCGTCCTGTGTTCCTTGTTTGGCTGATGAGACCACCCAGCCACTGAAGGCCCTGACCTGGGCTCCAGGCATCAGAGGGTCCCCCTGTCTCCTTCCTCCAGCCACATCCTCTCAAAGAGAGGAGTTGTCTGTGGGCCATGGGGACATGCCAACCCGGAACCCACACTCTTCCTCATCTACGCCTCACTCCAAGTACTTTCAGAGATCCTGAAAGTCCCCAACCAAATGTTTGCCTTGAGCTTGCTTCTAGGACTTGTGTGGGCCCCTTTCCCAGGTGGTCCTCCTGAGGGCAGACAACAATGCCTATGTGTGCAACCCAAGGCAGCCAAGAGGTGGCTGGTGGAGGTAGCATAGATTTATGCAGGCTGAGGGCTCCACACGTACGTGTGTGGGTGTGTGCGCGCGCATGTGTGTGCACATAGGACCCCTTGCTGTAGTGATTAGGGCCAGGAGGATGGCCAAGAAAAGGGTCGGGCCACAGGTTGAGGACATCTTGATTTTGCTCCTCCCGAGCCCACAAATGTCAGGGACAAGTATGGATTCCACCTCCAGAACATCTCCCCGGTGCACACTCTGCCAGTTCTCACTGTCCTGGTATAAAACCTTCACCACTGGACTGTCTCGCTCCCCTCAGGATCCCTCACTTCTCCCTGTGATCTGTACTGGTTGGTGCTTGAGTTTTCTTCTTTTTTTTTTTTTTTTTAGATGGAGTCTTGCTCTGTCACCCAGGGTGGAGTACAATGGCACGATCTTAGCTCACTGCAACCTCTGCCTCTCGGGTTCAAGTGATCTTCCTGCCTCAGCCTCCTGAGAAGCTGGGATTACAGGTGCCCACCACCACACCCGGCTAATTTTTGTATTTTTAGTAGAGACAGGGTTTCACCATGTTGGTCAGGCTGGTCTCAAACTCCTGACCTCAAGTGATCCGCCTGCCTCAGCCTCCCAAAATGCTGGGAATACAGGCGTGAGCCACCGCACCCAGCCCGAGTTGTCTTCTTAAGGCACAAAACTGGTCAGATCCTCCACCCAATCCACGGTGAAAGCTTCTTATCTGACATGGAAACACAGCCACCTGTGGTCCACCGGTTCCTGCCCTGCTGGCCAACTCCATCTCCTTTTTCGCTGCTCCTGTATGAGGGCTCAGAACACACTGACTCTGCAAACCCCCACCCCCTGCCACATGCTAGTGTCCAAGCTGCCTTCCAGCAGCAAACACGTTCTTCACTTGGCAAGCCCATTCCAGCACCAAGTTCTGATTCCACAGTCACCTCCTTTTTGAGGTCTCCTGCGCCCCAATGCCTCCCAAAATTTAACCAAGTGGCTCCTCTCCCTGGGTCTGCAGCCTGTACTGGGAGGCATTTCTGATCATTCTAAAGTCTGATTCTGTGTCTACCTGTCCCTCCACATTGTGAGCCCTTCAAGGGAGGGACCTCAGATTGGTCTCTGCATCCCAGCACTGGGTGTAGTATATGGAAGGGTAGCAAGAATGAAGGAGACATCTGGAGCTAAGAGCCCATGGGCATCTCAAGGAGCATGTTTGGGCCATCGCGGAAGCCAGGGGCATAAAAACCTTCCCATCAGCTGGGCGCGGTGGCTCACGCCTGTAATCCCAACACTTTGGGAGGCCAAGGCGGACGGATCACGAGGTCAAAACCAGTCTGGCCAGCACGGTGAAACCCTGTCTCCATTAAAAATATAAAAATTAGCTGGGCATGGTGGCACACACCTATAGTCCCAACTACTTGGGGGGCTGAGGCAGGAGAATTGCTTGAACCCAGGAGGCGGAGGTTGTGGTGAGCCGAGATGGTGCCAGTGCACTGCAGCTGGGTGACAGAGCAAGACTCCGTCTCAAAAACAAACAAACAAAAAAACCTTCCCATCATAACTACCTCTGAAGCCTTTGGAAAAGCCCACCTTGGCTCTCAAACAGCGTCAAGCAGGACAATAAAAGCAAACAGTAATACAGTGCTTACCATGTTCCAGGCTTTATCTACACTAACACTATAATCCTCACCAAAATCTCACAAGCGTCCCCATTGTACAGAGGAGGAAACAGAGGCACAGAAAGGTTACACAACTTGCCCAAGGTCACACAGAGTATGGAAGAGTCAGGCTCTGGCCCAGGCCATTTGGAGCCAAAGTCTGTCATCATTTCTACCACGAGATACCACTGACAATAGCAAAGAAGGAATGAAGGAAGAAAAGGAGGGAGGGAGAAGAAAGGGGTCTGTTTTGGTCCCTTCTTTACCAGAGATGAGTGGGAAATTCTCCAAGTGAGGGCTCCTCGGATTCCTTTCGTCTGCTAATTCCATATATGCCAAATACTGGTTTTTAGAGTCAGAAGAGCCAACGCTCTCTCTGTGCCAAGTTGATGGCCTTACACACTCAAGGCCCTTACTTCACACGTCAGCCTCACTACTCAGATGTGACTGGTCTCCTCATTTTACAGATGGGGACACTAAGGCCCAGAAAAGCAAAGCCACACGCCCAAGTGACGCCAGCAGGCAGTGCAGGGGGAGTTCCCAGCTGTCCCCTCACCCCCAGCTCTCACTCTGACGTTTATTTTTCATCTTTTTTGGTAGGCGTGCACTGTTCCTCTGAAAAAGGTATGAGTTCTGATGCAGAAAAGTCATCAGAATATCCAGGGATATTATCAGCCTCATTCACTCAAAGGGGAAATTTTCCCTCTTCGCTGAACCTTTCATGCAGGTAAGAAAAGGCCTTCAGCCGCAGCCTTGGCCGGGACATCTGTCCACAGCTCCAGGAGGGCCGGGCATGCAGCCTGGCAGTGTCCACAGCTGTGACAGAGCCCTGCGCAGCCTCCGCGTCTGCCTCTTGCTGCCACCCTGTGACAAAGTGTGGCAATCGCAGGCAGGAAACAGGGCCCAGGAGCCAGTGGGGATGTAGGGGCCCTAACGCTGACACCCCGCAGACTCCCTCAGGGCCTCCCCCTAAGACGTTCTGTGCATATGCAGCTCAGAAAGACCACGGTCCCTTGTAGCTTCCATAGGCCCTGCTGGATGTGTGGAGAACTCTGTGGAGCTCACTCATCAAAGAGACACACTAGGCCACCCTCCCCTTCCCCACATTCCTGTGTCAGCCCATGGAATGGTAACATGCACCAAACCCTACAGAGGAAGAGGGAGAGACTGGACACAAACATTGCTCCCCTGCCAGTGAACTTGTGTGGGCAGAAATGGGAAGACCTAGCTTATCAGCTGCAGCTAAGCCTCCTGCTCTCCTGGCAGCGGGAAAGAGGGCAGCATTGTTCCCAGAAGGCCTGCCTTTGTCCCCACTATCCGTAGATGTACCAAGCCAGTCTCAGCATCAGTCCCTGTGCTCGGGAACTAGAGGCCAAAGTCACCTCGAGTGTAGTGGAGGTCACAGACTGGAAGGAAGTTAGCCAACAAATTCATAACACAGTTATACCCAGGGACCAGCGCCTTCAAGAAAGTCCCAGAAGTAGCAGTACTGGATACAGGGCTTAGGGCTAGGGTTTAACACCAGGTCAAGGGCAGAAGTCATAGCTGCAAGAATGAGGATAGCAGGGAAGAGGGCTGCCCCATCCTGAACAGAGAACCAGGAAAAAAGACCTATTTAAATAACAACAACAATAACAACCATAATAGAAATTCTAGAAGTGAAAAATATAATAGAGGTTTTAAAAAATATATAAACAAGTAAAAACAGTGAGATTAGGCCCACCTGAAGAGAAAGTAGATGAAAAAAAGACAAACTGATGAAATCCCTCAAAATGCAGTGCAGAAGGATAAAGAGAAAATATGAAAGCGATATTAAGAGACATGAAGGCTTAAATGAAAAGCTCCAACATCCATCCAGGAGAGAAGAGAGGCAATGATGAAGCAATACCAAAAAAGCTAAAAGTGGAGACTCTTCCATAATTGAAAGCAGACAGGGGTCTCCCTATTGAAAAGTTGCCTGTTGGGCCAAGCACGGTGGCTCATGCCTGTAATCCCAGCACTTTGGGAGGCCGAGGCGGGTGGATCACGAGGTCAGGAGATCGAGACCATCCTGGCTAACACGGTGAAACCCCGTCTCTACTAAAAATACAAAAAATTAGCCGGGTGAGGTGGCGGGCGCCTGTAGTCCCAGCTACTCGGGAGGCTGAGGCAGGAGAAGGGCGTGAACCCCGGGGGGCGGAGCCTGCAGTGAGCAGAGATCGCGCCATTGCACTCCAGCCTGGGCGACAGTGAGACTGTCTCAAAAAAAAAAAAAAAAAAAAAAAGAAAAGAAAAGTTGCCTGTTGGTCTATCTCACCTGTCGACTTCATGCAGTCTCTGGATGCTGCACCCTGCACTGGGTGCTGAGGATGACCAGTGCTAAAGACAGGCACAGGGCAGACCCTACCCAGAGAAACCTAGATCGCAGAGCCCCCAGGATGTGGGGATATGCCATGCAGGGCTAGGCTCTGCTGCATACAACAAGCCTGTCATTCAGAAACCACCTGGAATCCTTCTTCTTTTTTTTTTTTTTTTTTTTTTTGAGATGGAGTCTCGCTGTCACACAGGCTGGAGTGCATTGGCGCGATCTCCGCTCACTGCAGGCTCCGCCCGCTGTGGTTCACGCCATTCTCCTGCCTCAGCCTCCAGAGTAGCTGGCACTACAGGCGCCCGCCACCTTGCCCAGCTAATTTTTTGTATTTTTAGCAGAGACGGGGTTTCACCGTGTTAACCAGGATGGTCTCGATCTCCTGACCTCGTGATCCGCCCGCCTCGGCCTCCCAAAGTGCTGGGATTACAGGCGTGAGCCACCGCGCCCAGCCAATCCTTCTTCTTTCTTAGACATCTTAGTGATACTAAATGGCTGAGAGGGACACTTCCTTAAAAGAAAAAAACTGCAATTCTTTACAGTGTCTAGAGCTCTCCATTTTTCAAGCTAGTAGTAAAGACCTTGCAGTTTGGCAACCAGGCTCCAGAATTCCACACACACACATCCAGGGTACTTTCATTATCAAAACACCCTGGTCCTCTAACTCTGTGCACAGCGCAACTTCGCAACTGCAAATATCTTCATTTACTCCAGGGTGTAGACACCGTTACATAATTGGCAACTTACCGCATTTTAATTAGCCGTTGTTAATTCCTATTATTACTGTTACCCTTATTTATTAGACTGCTAAAACAACTGCATTTCGGAGCTTAAAGAGACAGCTTGCTCTGTCCCAGCCAACACTTAGATCTTGGTCTCTTTTTAATGCCAGTCTTCTAGGGTAGGAGCCAATCTAAAATCTCAAAGTCTTTGGGGGATCCTATCAAGAGATATTTAAAGTGAAGCTTGACACCCTAACACCTCTCTGTAAACCACAGTGAGTAGTTAAAACAAACACACAACTAATCTCTAGAATATTTTTAAATTCTGTTTGTTAAAACCAGCAGTAGTTTTTTAAATGAATCGAATTCTTATAGTCCTAAGCCTGAAGGTTGGAATAAACAGTAAAAATGATAAAAACAACATTTGGCATTATTGAGCCCTTACTGTGTGTTCAATTCTCTGCTAAACTCTTGACATATATTATTTCACTTAATCCTCATAATAACTCCGTAAGTGCATATTATTTTTCCCTTAGCAAACTAAAACTCAAATAAGTTGAGTACTTTGCTCAAATCCACACAACGAGTAAGCAGCAAAGCCAGTATTTGAACCCAGGTATGGTATGCCTGGCCCCAGAGCCTGGCTTTGCACCATATGTTGATTATCTTGCCTGTATAAGGAAGAGTAAAGGCCATTTGGTCCAACCAAATCTGTCTGGTCTCCCAGGCAAGCCTGTGTCAGACACAGAGCTGGATACTACGAGAGAAACAAAGAGGAGAATTTCACATATGCACATGCAATGCACACACACAGGGCAGCGAGAATGGAGAGCGCTGATGAAGTTCACACCCTTGGCACAGTGAATCCCCTTATGAGGATGCTCTGAGGGGCATAATCAGTAATCAAATTGACAGAGACAGAAAAGATGTTCATCAGAGCACTGGTTTACACTGGGGGAAACCTGGGCAACAACCTTCATGCTCCACACTGGGGAAAAGGGGACACAGCCAGACAACATCCCCAGGGGGAAATGTTTTGTAGCCAGAACACAAATCATTTCAGAAAATGATGAGTGATAGGGGATATGCTCATAAGATAAAGTTGGGGGAAAATGCAAAATAACTTTATGTTGACAATCTGATTTCAGTTTTCCGCAGCCTGAAAGAAATGCTGCAAAATTTTAATGTGAATATTCTTGCATCATAAGATTTGGAAATTTTTTTCTTTTTGTATCATCTGGTACATTCCAATTTTTCAAAGAAGAGGATGAATTTTATCTATCATATGAAAAAGAAGTATTTTATGTGGTCCCTACAGTACTGCCTGAATCTGCTTTAAAATATTTTGCCATTATAACATAGCTGATACAATATGATCTCATTTATGTAAAGTACATATACATATACACAAATATACATACACATAAGCAAAAGAAAAAAGACTCAAAGAAATACATCAAAATATTAACAATCGGCCAGGCACGGTGGCTCATGCCTGTAATCCCAGCACTTTGGGAGGTCGAGGCAGGTGGATCACAAGGTCAGAACATCAAGACCATCCTGGCTAACACGGTGAAACCCTGTCTCTACTAAAAATACAAAAAATTAGCCAGACGTGCTGGCGGGCGCCTGTAGTCCCAGCTACTTGGGAGGCTGAGGCAGGAGAATGGTGTGAACCCAGGAGGCAGAGCTTGCAGTGGGTCGAGATTGCGCCACTGCATTCCAGCCTGGGCGACAGAGCAAGACTCCATCTCAAAAATATAAAAATAAAAATTAAAAAATTAACAATGACAAAGCCAGAATAATGGGATAGCAGTTTGTTGTTACTTTTTTATCCATTATTTCCAAAATTTTCCATAGTGAACAGGCAACGCTTTATAATTTTAAGAGCTCCAAGTTGATCATAGTTATTATTTCTTCCCAGCGGTCATCCAGCATTTATATATGAACACAAGGAAATTCTTGTCTCTAGCACTTCTGAAGCCTGTGCCATCATACAAAGCATCCACACCTGCAATAATGAACTCAGCATTTGTGTTGAGGGGAAGTCACTTACATGACAACTGGCCTGGGAGCTTCTTCAATCCTGGGAAGAAAAGCAACTAGGACAAAATAATTTGGCCAGAACCAAGCAGTTGTTGCTGGTATAACCAGTGTGTGCCTCAGCCTTGCTACCTACTTCCTGTGATGGGAACAAATTCTGGAGCAAAGAAACCTAGTCACAGCCTGCTTTTCACTGTACTTGCAGGACCAGTGTTAGCTAGTTACTCCTTATCACTCGGGGTTGTTGTACTTGTGCACACTCAGGAAGAGGAATGGCTTATACCTATCCCTAACTAGCACACTCATTTTCACAGATACGACTCCGCAAATGCAGGCCATAAGAGAAAGGAAGTATAGTATAGTGGTTATAGACACAGACACTGGAGTCAAAATGCCCAGTGTGGACTCCTGGCTCTATTGCTTCCTAGCCAAGTAGCTTTGGGAATGCTAATTAACATACTCCATGCCTCAGCTTCTTCCTCAGTTAAATATGGATGGTAATAGAGTAGCTTGCTCACAGGGTTGTGAGGATTTAGTGAGATAATATGTCTTAGATATTCTGAATGCTGTCTGGGCTTACGTTAAATGTTCAACAAGTAGTAGTATATCATCATGATCATCATCACCATCATCAGGCTTTGCCCTAAGGAGCCATGAGGAAAACAAAGATGAGAAAAGGGCCTCGAAACACTTGTGGAGCTGAGCAAAGGGCCCAAGGATAGTACAACAGTAATTAGAAATCAAGGTCAGCTATAATGAATAAAGTGAAGTACAATAAGAGGAGGTTGGAAAAGGCTTCCTGAAGGCAGAGCAACTGAGAGCCCAGCACTGAGCCCCTGGCATAGCAGGAAACGAAAAGCTCTTTGCTGAACTAAAGAATCAGGCCAGGAAGATTGAGAATTTAACAAGCTGCTCTAGTGGCAAGGGAGGGAGTCTGGGGCAGTAGAAACAAGAGTACGAAGGGCCAAGAAGAAAGTACAGGATAAGTCCCTGAACTCACACAAGGAGGAGCAGTGAGGGTGAGTCTGGGCCAGGAAGGAAAGGGTCACAGGAGCACAAAGGGTCCAGGGACCCCTCTTCCACCTTTCTGTCATAGTAATTCCTCATCCCTCTGGTCTCAGTGAAGAATCATGCCTTGGCAAGCCTCCTCTGAACCCAGACCACAGCAGGTCTTCGGGTCATGAACTATCAGCACTCTTTCACGGAACTGCAAGGAGACTTGCATGCATTAGTCTAATTATTTGAGATATGCCTGATTCTCACATTAGACTGTAATCTCCACGGGGGTACAATCTTATTTTGCTTGTTCTTATAATCCAAGAGCCGGCATGATACCTGGACAGAGTAGCAAGATGCAAAAATGTTTGTTGAATAAACGAATGAATGAATGAATGGATAAAATTATCAAATTCAGGTTGTTTTCTCGTGCTTCTGCTGGGGACCAAGGCAGTAACATTTTCTCTGGAGATGCTCTCCAGTTCCTCCCTACAAATGAAGTGGAGAAATGGAAAAAGAATGTGTTATTGATGTATTTTGACATCCTGGATTAAAAGCTGCTACACAAGAAGCAAAGTATTAATAGCCATCATCTCTCAAATTTATACTGCACTATTCGAGGGCTGAGTTCAAGGACTTTTTAAAAAAGAACACAAAGTGCTCTTCTTCACACTTCAGCCCCTCTGCCTCTCCTTCTCTTCCTCTCTTAACCCAGCATTCTTGCCTGCAAAAC
Organism: Hylobates moloch; assembly: GCF_009828535.3. Classification (NCBI taxonomy): domain Eukaryota; kingdom Metazoa; phylum Chordata; class Mammalia; order Primates; family Hylobatidae; genus Hylobates; species Hylobates moloch. The sequence goes on from NW_026652283.1 coordinate 75,291,928, forward strand.
AGGACCTGAGAAAGCAGATGAGCAGTAAAGTTTCATAGCCCATTGCCTTGGGAAAATGAGGTTTTGGACAGGTTGGTTGGGAGGCTTAAGTCACTATTGCAATAAACAAGGCAAAGATGATACATACACAGGGAGCTCAATGGGAAACACTTTCCCTTACTAAGTCCCAGAAAAAGCACTTTGAATGGAGCCTTGGGTATGAGCTGTTTCGACTTCCTAGAGGGACTCTGTGGTTAGTTAATTCAGCACATAAGAACTTTTAGGGAACCTTTTCCCCCAAAGAGAGAAGGGTTACCAGTATGCCATTTCACCCAAGAATGAGAACTGATCATCTAAACACCCATGAGTCTACATCTAATATGACATATCTCAGGCATGCATGCACACGCGCACGCACGTACACACACACAAACACACACACGGGTTTCACCTGCAGATCACAGGCAGTGTTTCTCTTGGATTTTTAAATAACACCACAGAGAGGCGCCAATGAGCCCCCACTAGCTTACAGCCACGGCTGAGGACCAGGCAGACCTCTGTTTTGTCTCTTTTGATCTCACTGACCTCTCTAAGCCTCAGTTTTCTCAGCTGGTAAAGTGTTCATTCATTCTCCACACTCACTCATTCATTTATTCCATAGATATTTTCTGACAGAGACTACTACAGGAGCCAAAAATCCGAAGGCAGTAGCAACTGAGAGCCCAGGACCAACCAAACAAAGGTCTTGCTCTAGGGAACCAACATTCTCTGGATGAGGCAGTACCAGACATCAGAGGGTGGGTGTGCAACTCAGAAAGGTAACGTGACTTGCCTAAGGCCACACAGCTAATAAGTGGTGGCATTGATTTGTGAACCCAGGGCTGTCTGAACATGAAGCCTGGACTCTCAACTGCGTTTGCATTTGCCTCTTCCTCTGCTAGCAGTCACCTTAGTTGGTCTCAAGTGTTAGCACTGGGCTATGCAATTTGAAAGGCCCAGATAGAGGAAATTTGAGAGTGGCACGCCTGGCAGCAATGGAGAGGAAATGTGAGAGAAAGTGGGGAGAGTGGAAGAGGGCAGTGTGTGAAGCCCAGGGAGAGCAGTGGTCTTCAGAACACCTGGTATTTTGCTGAGCACTGGAGAACCTACAGTGTTTTTGCATCTCTGTTATAGTGGCTGCCTCCTCCTTAGAGCACCCACTGCATCCGGTATTTATTATTGTGTCTGCTGGACAAATATTTGTTTTCACATCTCCTTCTCTGACCAGGGGTCCTCTTTTTGAGGCCAGGAATGATGGCATGCCAGGACCTGGCCCAAGGAGATGTCTCACCTTTGATGCCAAGAATTAAAATAATGGTTGCTGCCCATTCATTGAATTCCTACGACTGCCAGACACTGAGATAAAGTTTATATTCATGATCCAATTTAATCCTCATGACAGTCCAATGAAATAGGGATCATTTAAGGAAGAGGAAAATGGGAAGTAGAGAAGCTAAGAAACTGCTTTAAACCACTGGTGGAGCCAGGATTCGAACCCACAGCCAGCTTCCGGTTTCAGGAACCTCACCTCTCAGCTCCATTGCGTATGTCTGGCCCAAGCAGCCAGTGTTCCTGAGATGTGCATTTCCCCTAAGCCTCTCAGGTTACATCTCAGCCTTCCCTCCCTGAGAGAGAACTCAGCTCTCCTCCCTGCCTCCAGCCTGGGCTGTGAACACACCACACTTGTTGAATGAATGCTGGCTTTTTTTTCATTTGGCAGTTTAAAGCAATTAACGTCATTTAGTCAGGCATGTTATTAAGTCAACATTCAAGGGAGGGTGGATCAGGGAAATGAATATCCCAGGTTATATAAATACCAATTTACTCACTGTCTAAAATACCACAGAACTTCATCATATGTCAAATATTTTAGTCTCTTTTATTTTTGCTGTTTACATTCAAGGAAGACTCCTTTCCCATACACAACTCTAAGAATGAGGCTGTGGTACAAGGGCTCCTGGGAGATAATATCAGCAAAAATGCAGAGAAGAATTTGCCAAAATGCTATGTCATTTCTGCCTGCTCTGACATGAATGTGACTTTAGTCTTCTCTTGCCATTCAGCTAAGTCTGCCTTGTCTGCAGAGCGTGGGCAGGTGTGAGTCTGCTGCGTCTGCTGGACAGCACCCCGAGGTGGGGACAGCAGCCCATGCATGCCTCCCTCCACTCACAGAGACACCTGATGCACACAGCTGCAGGGCAACAGGTGTGGGTGGGATGGGGGCACACTGGGACAAAGTGAAAAGAAGAAAGCCCAGAACCAAGTGCCACCCATCTCATGGTGGAACACACCGGGAAATGAGGTTGGATCTGCTGTCCTCTCTGGAACTGTGCTGTCCTCTGGAACTGTGCTGACCTTTGAGCTCTACTGCAGGCAAGCCCAGGGAGAAGCAGCGAGCTGCCCCAGATCCCCAAGCTCAGCAGTGTCAGGCCAGAACTAGAACCTGGACATCCAGACCCCAGGCCAGACTCCTGCCCCCTCCAGCCCAGTGTCTCTGTGGTCCAGCCACATCCTGCCCAAACAACAAAAAGAAAAGGGATCCAAATACAGAAAACCAGATCCAGATGGTAAGAGGAGAAATCCTCTGGAGGAGGTGGAACAAGACAAAATTAATCTTCAGAAAACAAAAAACAAACACATGCAAATATAATAGTCACCTTTTCATCTGGTCCTTCACCTGGCTCTTCCATCACTAGCTTCGTGATCTTGGGCTCAACTTCCCCAAATGCAGAATGAGGATGCAATATGACTCATGGGCTAGTTATGAGGATTAACTTAAAGGATGTCCTCATACACTCAATCAGTCACCAAACCCTGGTGACATCTCCTTGGGCCAGGTCCTGACATCCCAAGAAGTACAAGCCATCATTTCTGGCCTCAAAACAATGACCCCTGGTCAGAGAAGGAGATGTGAAAACAAGTATTTGTCTAGCAAGTACAATAACAAACACCGGATGCAGTGGGTGCTTTAAGGAGGAGGCAGCCACTATAACAGAGATGCAAAAACACTGCAGGTTCTCTAGGTGCTAGGCGAAATACCAGATGCTCTGAGGACCACTGCTCACCCCAAGCTTCACAGACTGCCCTCTTTCACTCTCCCCGCTTTCTCTCACATTTCCTCCCCATTGCTCCCCAGCATGCCATCTCCAAACTTCCTCTCTCTGGCCTTCCACATTGCATAGCCCAGTGCTAACACTTGGAACCAACTGCAGTGGCTGCTGGCAAAGGAAGAGGCAAATGCAAATGCAGTTGAGAGTCCAGGCTTCATGTTCAGACAGCCCTGGATTCACAAATCGAGGCCACCACTTATTAGCTGTGTTGCCCTGGGCAAGTCACATCGCCTCCGTGAACTCATGTCTTCCTCTGGAAAATGATGCCATCAGAGCACCTGTCCCATGGGATCGCTGCAGAGGTGAAATGAAATTTATACAGACAGCATAGCACTGTGACTGGCCGATAAGCATTAGCTATCACCACTGATCGTTATTACTGGGAACAACACAGCTTGGGTCTCAAAGATCAATGCTGCACCTCCCATAATAAAACTGAACTAACTTATAATTTACCCCAGTAACATTTAGAGCATGGGTTTTGTTTTTTTTTGAGACGGAGTCTTGCTCTGTCCCCCAGGCTGGAGTGCAGTGGCGCAATCTCGGCTCACTGCAAGCTCCGCCTCCCGGGTTCACGCCATTCTCCTGCCTCAGCCTCTCCGAGTAGCTGGGACTACAGGCGCCCGCCAGCACGCCCGGCTAATTTTTTGTATTTTTAGTAGAGACGGGGTTTCACCGTGGTCTCGATCTCCTGACCTCGTGATCCGCCCGCCTCGGCCTCCCAAAGTGCTGGGATTACAAGCATGAGCCACCGCGCCCGGCCTAGAGCATGGGTTTTTAAAACACATTTATTATATTGTGAAATCAATTTACAGGTCAGAGTCAGCCTTCTAAAATGAACAGAATAGAAAACAGAGTGGAGTAGAATAGTGTAGAATAGAGTACAACAGAGTCCCGTCTGGTCGACTTGCGTTGAATAGAATAGAATAGAAAAGTACAGAATACCAGTCTGCACTGCAAAGAATAAGGCCAAGTGATGTTTCATGAAACATGTTTCACATGTGAGGTTGTAACGGGTTGCAATGTAACATGTATTCTTTACTGTAAGCCATGGTTTAAGAAGTTTGAAAGGCACTGACTTAGAAAAAAACACAGTTTTGTGCCCAAAAGGCCCCTGAGGGAGCAATTCTTGCACCAGGGAGATTAGGAGCAGGCTTTTATAGGAAGCAGATGGCGTCTTTCAAACTGATGTTCACTAAACAATTTTCTGTTAAAGGGCTAGTAACCACAGGTCCCGGTAACCTATTTGGTAAGAAGAAAAGCCATCGGTGACAGGTCAACAAATTTCCCTCCATCTCACAAATTGGAGAATGGCCACTCAACTGTGCTCAGTGATTTCTAAATAAACTGCTTCAACAAGCAGACGTGTATGTGGGTACCTTTGGACTTAAAAGATAAAATGTCTGACTCGCTCCAAAGCCCTCATTTCTATGGCAGGGAAAATCTCCATTCATTCCACCCACATTGAGGAAGGCTATACCCTGTGCCAGCCCATGCTTCAGACCTGGCTCAGGGGAAGAGCAGCTCCAGCCTCTGGCCCAGGACAATACAGCCTCCACGCACATGGATTTGTAAAAAATCACAGAGGGAAGATGTGCACAGGCCAGGAGAGAAGAGGTGCACAGGCCAGCAATCAAGATGTGCATAGGCCAGAATGGAAGGGAGGGAATGACCGAGTCTCTTTAGGGAAAGCCAGAAGCCTTCCCAGAGACAACATGTAAACAGTGTCTCTCAAAGCGTGGTCCACAGACCACCAAATGAGAGTCACCTGAGATGTCTGTGCACATGCAGGTTCTGGGGCTCAGGGCCAAGCTTACTGGGCCAGGGTCTCTTGGAGTAGGCTCCTGAAATAATGCATCTTAACAAGCTCCCCAGGTAACATTTCTGCAGGCTAAAGCCTGACATCCTGTGGAATTGAGGCTCAGAAGCCAGACAAGGACAGCAGGGTCGGCAGTGTAAACAGGGCAATGGCACGGGCATGGGCACAGAGGCGTGACACAGCCGGATGTGTGCAGGGAACTCAAGCAGTGTGCTGTCACTGAAGCACTCAGGGTGAGGATGGGAAAGGTGGACACAGCAGCAAAGGGATTTGGGTGCCTAACATAGCTCTGCACACCTCATTGAGTATTCAATGGATATTTGTTGAAGCAGGAAGTAAGAGAAGGAAGAAAGAAAAGGATGTCCAACATTTAGACAAAGGCAAATGTATGCTTGGAAGTCTGTTGATTGCCAAAGATTCCCCTAAACCATGATATTCTACCCAAAAGAAAGCATTTGATCATCTGAACCTCAACTGAGGAAAAGGAGAAGGTTGGAGGCTTCAGGTTTCCAGAGAGGTTATTAGTGTTGAATAAACGCTTGACTAATTGTTCTGTCTCCTATCGGCTTCACTTATACAGATAATGTTAACAAGGGGAATGTTCCCTGATGACACACTGGGACCAAATATTTTGGCTGTTAAAAATAGATGCACTGGAGGAACATTTTCTCTAGGTGAAATTCAGGCTCAAATGCAATTGAATCTGAGGAGAGTTCACAAACACACCCTTCCGCATAAACTAGAACAGATTTCCAGTGGAGACCAGCTGGGTAGCTTTGAAAGGCACGGGACAGGGAGCAGACAAGGCATGGGGCTCAGGGCTGCCTCCCCCTGTCGTCCAAGAAGCCCACGGTGGGACGTGGAACCCTTCTTCCATCTGTGGCCTCAACAGACTGGAGCGGGCCCAAGCCTGGTAGTCAGGACTCCAGCATTCAGGACCTGGCCCATTTCTGATTCACTGTGAGACCTGGGGCAGGCCACTGAGCCCACACACACACTCACAGGTGGAGGGGCCGTTTCCCAAGACCTGCCCCCTCTCCGAAGTCCTCTCATCTCCTTCCAAATGCGTAGGTCAGGCTCAGGAGGAATGTGCAAGGTGGGCATCAGATCCTGCTCACTCAGGGCACACAGTGCTCTGCATAGCAGAAGTCACAGCTCCACGGAGGAGTCACATCCCAGGGAGGCGCTGGAGGCAAGACTCCTCCAAAAGCCTCACAACACAATATTCAGTCCTGATATCTGAAGGAAGCAGAGGCTGGAGTGAAATGTCTTTTGGCAAAACTGCCCCCCATTAAATCCATATAATTCCCACTTCCCAGCAGCTGTCTCCCCTCATCTCCGGGAGTCCGTTGGTGCAGGCTGGGCCTGGGGAAGAGAGCAGACCATTGTGCCTGCAGGATGCGAATGCAAATAAAAACAACCCAAACTCACTTTATGGCCACTCTTAAAGATTTCCTCCTGCGTGAAGATGCCTGACAGGCCCCATGCAGGGTGCAGCAGTGAGATCACCCAAGGAACGTCCTGTGGATGCTGCAGGTATGTTGCAGAGGGTGGATTATGCAGCTCCCAGTAGCCTCCAAAGCAGACTCAGAAATTCAGCCCCGGTGATATAAACAACAAATAAACAAACAAATTAAAGAAGCAGCTCCCTGAGAAGGTGAGATCACAGCAAACACCACGCACACATCTTGATGCTGGCAGGGCCTCAACCCCATGTGAAGGCGAAGGGAACAGAAATTAAAATTCACATTTCTCCCTAATATCAGTGGTAATGTGGCGCTCGAGCGCTTTATGGAATTAGCTGCAGCAGCTTCCTAATTGCCTTTGCTGAGTTGCCTCCCCCAGGTTGATGGTGGCGGCTGCGACGGCCCCATCAGTCTCGCTTGGTGCTCCTCGTGCACCCGCCCGGCACTGCGGTGCTCCCGCGGCAGCTGCTCAGCTTGGTACTGCAGAGGCGCCTGGACCCCTCAGCCCAACTGGATGCCTCTGGGGGAGACTCTACTATGCCTCCAGAGTGCTGACCCAGATGGGCAGGGATGCTCCCCGAGGCAAGGAGGGGGTCGGCCAGCTAGGAGAACTGAGGACCAGCTTATTCTGCTGTCTGGCAGTCTCTGCTGGCACTGCAAGGGTTGTGGGCAAGGGACCTGCCTGCAGGGTTTTGGGGCTGGAATGTTATAGCTGGAAGGCAGCCCCCACTTTTTGCAGCATCCATGCCCGATGTTGGGACTCATAAAACCCTGGCGTTGGAGAGTAAACGGGGAAAGGGCTGTGAAGGACCTGGTGATCTGTATGTACTCCACGGTGCTCTTATTTCCATCACTAGCATGCAAGGACAGGGAAAAGGCTGGGCGGCTATTCCTCCCTTTGTTTATCTGTACCTTCGTGCTGGCCACATACAAACAACCCCTGAAGTCCACCCCATAGATCGCTCTGTGCTAAGTGCCGCAGGGGGACCCCCTCCAGGTCAGAAAGAGCAAGCACGCCCTGGGGGAATTTAAGGTCTAGTTTACCAGCCTTCTGCTCACCCCTCCCCGCTCATCACCAAAGGAGATAAGGGGTTCACAGGATATCACACAACCCAGAACCCCAGACCTGCTGGAGGCACAGAAGGCCCTGCAACAAGACTCATTCCAAGCAAAATAAAATCGATCCTGGTGAGTCCAGCACTGTGGCTTTCAAGCTAGCTGTCGATTGTACAGAAAAACAGAACTGTGGCTTTATCAAGAGAAAAAAAAATAAGCACCAATAAACATCTAGGAAAGACAGACAAAGAATAGGGACAACAAAAACAGAGAAGCTAAAATTTACTGGGCACTTCCTGGGTGTACAGTTCTGTGCTAAGACCGTCACATGCCTCCATACCTAATCCTCCCTATCATGACCCCATTTTACAGGTAAGGAACTTGAGGCCCTGAACGCTAAGAATCCAGCCAGATCTCAAAGCCAGATCCATCTGGTCCCAGAGTTTGGGAGCCCACACTGGCTTTCCCACTCTGTCATCCATTACCATAATAGGGAATACACAAAGGAAAACTTAGCCAAATTCAATTAGATTCTCAGAAAGGCATCTTAGGAGTCAGACCACATGAGGGGAGGGCTGACCCTCAAAGGCAACTAAAAGATAAGCAGCATCAGTTTATTATGACAAAAAGGGAGAAGTATAGAAAGCTAGAGGGCTCACCAGCCCTCCTCTTATTCCAGCTCTTACCCCTTTATGTTCTGCATTATGAAAGCAAATGACAATGCCCAGGCAACAAGACTAAGAATTCCACCGGGGACAATTTTAAGGACAGGGAGAAGTTTCCACCAAACGCTCTGATGAGCCAATACCACACTAAGACCAATGCAAAGGATAAATGGTTGGTCCTAGAAATCCCCTAAATACCTTTCCTCTGACCCCACAACAGCCCAAGCACCTGAACTGGGATTCACATGATGCGGACTCAGAGTCTGCCTTTGCCACGTGGAGCCATGTAGCCATGGGCAAAGTTACATCCTCTGTCTTAGATGTTAAAGACGTTTCTGCATCTCTAAAACTGATGCAGATGATAATAGATCTGACCTCAGGGGTTGCTATGAGAAATTAAATGATATATCATAAATAAAGCACACATCATAAAATACAAAAAACACCTGCATCATTATTATTATTACTGCTGAAAATCCCTCGTAGAGCTGAGTCGTAGGCAACTTTGATGGAGGTCTCAAAACTAGACCTCCAGATGGTTTGGCGTTAACAACCCCTCAAGTGGACAAACTACTGTCTTTAGCAACCAACACTTGCTGGTATGTAGAAGCAACTCCTTGAGAATAATAATAATAATGACAACAGTCTACCTTTTCTATACACTTCCCATGAGTCACTTACTGCCAAGCATCCTGCATGCATCTTCTCATTTGGGCCTCTCAACTCACCCTAGAAGTTAGTACCATTGTGCCCATTTGAGAGGTGTGAACACTGAGGCTCAGCAACTGACTTGTCAGGGTCATATGACCAGTCAGCAGTAGCCTCTCCATTCAAACCCAGATTGTCATCACTCAGATTCAGACTCTCAACTCCACACAGTTCTGCCTTCCCAAGACCAGCCACCTCTCTTAAAAGTAGATTTTTAAAAGTCAATCCTCTGATTTCTTTCCAAGTATATATATTTTTTCTATCATTCATAAAGCATTTGTTTCAAGCAAAAAACTGAAAACCTCACTGCTCAAGTAGAAAATCCAGCTATGGCTCTATAATTCTGAAATACCCATTCTGGGAAATGTGTGCTGTTGGCTTTTTCAAAAGATTAGTGAGCTGTGAGCCCTCTCCTGAGAGGATTACATCTTACTTCAGGGCGACCAGGTGGCTCCTGATGTTCTCAAATACTCAAACTTGGCCACACACTCTGGAATTTTAAATTAGTTACCAGTATTTACTAACAAAGGGAAACAACCCATGTATATAAAACACACATACGCACGCACAGAAACACCCTTTATTGGTTGCCAGATAATGATTTGTCTGAAGTGTGCTGTCTGAGTTGGTGTGCGAATTTTGTATTATAAAAGCAAATGACAATAGCATTCCAACAGGGACCCAGGCCAAAGTCAAGAGGAAAGAATATCCAATCGTAGCATTACCATTCCAGAAGTCAAATGACTATTATTATGTCAGTGGGGCAAAAGCCTATGCCCATTGAGCTGTTTGTACATGATGCAGTCATATTGCACTAATAGACATTTCACTAATAATGAAAACCAGCAGGAGGCTGAGAGTAAAGCTGGATGTTATGACTCGCGACTGAAGATTACCTGAATCCAGTGAATTTACTGTCTCCCACATCTATTGTTCTTTTTACAATATCGTTCCACCTCTGCCTCAAACAATACAACGGAAAAGGCGTTATGGATGGCACATGTACAAAGAGTCAAACACCTGCCCTGTATTTCCAACTTTCACCTTGCTTCACAAATTATAGCATAATGTTACAGCAAGAGCAAATTTTAGTCTTACAGATGCCCACTTCTGCTGTGCAAAGGACAAGATTAGGAGGATTTGGGAAAGAAAGCAAAAAAAAAAAAAAAATCCACCACCCTGGGGACATAATAAATGCATTTGTCATTGTGCCCCTGCCACATTAAATGTGCGTAACATACACTGCCTTAATTTTATGAACTAATTATGGGATCAAAGTGACAAAAATTCCAAGTCTCTCTTGTTCATGAATAACGAAGTGGGACAGTATAAATGAGAGGATGGCCTGAGAACCAAGACTTCCCATGTGCCACACATCGTCCTAAACAACTGAAAGGCTGCCCAAGGGGGCATCGGGATTAGAGGTTATCTGCAGCTGGCTTCTGAACACGCTCCCACAGCAGAGGAAATGGCTGGGTATGCTGGGATTTCCTGTGGCATAAGGACCTCACTCTGGGCTGTGGGGCAGATGTGGCAACCCCAACTCCTTGGGTGATGGGCTTCTCTGGGCATCTCCCCCCATGCTTAGGGGGAAGAGAGCTGATCTCGAGGGGAAGGGTGCATATCTTGACAGAGGCCGCCGCCACTGCAGCCTTCCTCCTGCTCTGAAGTACTCTCATCAAGGGCCAGGTGGGGATCACCTGCCTACATGCCAGTGCCTGGCACTCACCCATTCATGCACTTGCTCATTCACCAAGTCCACATGTATGTATGCAGCCAGGCCCCACAGAAGCTCAGTGAAGCTTATCTGAAGAGCTTGCATTTGTATATTGCAACTAGGAATGACAACAACAACTCACTGGCAGGGGCCAATGTGCCAGGCACAGTGCTAAGTGCTTTGCATATTTTATTGCATTTAACCTTCATCACAGCCTATAAGATAGAAGGTACTGGTCTCCTTTCTCATTTAAGGGTATAGGTTCAGAAATGTTAAACTACAAGGCAATGCAGAAGAGGAAATGTCAGATCTGGGACTCAAATCCAAGCCCATCTGACTCCAAGGCTATGTCCTCTCAGCTGTTAACCCAGGCTTTAATTGTTTCTGAATGAATATCCCAGATGTTTCTCATTTAATCCTCCCAAACACCTGTGAGCTGGAAAATACAGGTATTATGCATATTCTTTACAAAAAGGGACTGAGGTCAAAAACGATCACGCAAAAACAAGAAAATACAGCACTGTGGCCAGATATGTAGACCCTGCTCAGTCACCTTCGGGAGGCTGCATTCAGTTCTGCAAGCCTCGGCTTCGCAATCTCTAAAATGGGGTGAATGGTAGTCCCTGCCTCGTTAGGTTGCTGGGAGAATTTAATGGGATGTCATATATAAAGGGCTTATCACAGTACCTGGAATGCAGAAACTACAGCGTGAGTGCTACCTATTTTTACTATTAGATTAAGCAATTTGCCCAGGGCCACACTGGAAATGCACACAGAAAAGATAAAAAGAGAGATGCCACTGCTTAAGGCCAATGACCCTTCCTTTAACAACACAGCATCTCCAAAGATGGGAATCTTTGAAAATGCGCCAAGCTCTCGACCTGTTACTCATAAAATAAGAAAATGATTTCATTGGAGATGGAACAAAGGTGGGCAAAGGAAGCCTCCTAGACTGAATGGAGCTGAGAGGGTAAGCGATCCAGCAGGAAAGAGAGAAAGCCAAAACGAGGACAGCCTGTCACACAGGAGGCTTAGCCAGGGCCCTGCAGTTGGTCTGAGGCTCTGCTGCCACATCCTGGAATTCTTAATAATTTTTTAACAAGGGATTCTGCATTTTGCACTGAGGACCACAAATTACATAAGGGTTCTGATCTCAGCAAGTCCTCAGATTCCAACTGCCTACAAAATCCCAGAAGCTGAACAAATCCATGCCTGTTGGACTGGCGTGACTCAGTTCTGTCCTACTGCCCTGGTTCATTCTCTCAAGTCAGCCTCTCTAACACGCAAGAGGACAAGAACAGTCTTCCCCATCAGCAAGCATTATCTGGCACGTTCTGTGATGAGCAGCATCCATTTTTATTGGCACGGGCACGTGCACATACACACACTTAATAAGTATTATGGTAATAGCATGTGCAGGCCCCAAATATTGACTGGCAGTTGTTTCACCTAAAATGGAAAACTCGAGGTCTGTTTTGTGAACCCACAGCATTTACAGCGTGCCCACCTTGCCTGTCCAGATCATTTACATGCATAACAGCCCTTTTAACCTTAGGAGGGTACTGTTTTCCATTAACAGGTGCCAAGATAAATACTCTGAAGTGCACAAAGTGAAGGAACAGCCATCCATTTCTTGTGAAAAGATAATGCTTTCCTTTCCAATATGGCCTTGAAATGTGCACTAATAGTTTGGTTTCTGAGTTGTTTATTTTCATAATGTTGATTTGGGGTAAATGGGAAGCTATGCAACATATAAATTTAATACACGTTATAAATTTAATGTCTTAAACAGCCTTGGAATGAGCACCCAATGAGTGTTGGGTGTTCAAAGCAAATGGAAGTTGAAATGTTCACCATTTATTAGAAATGAACTGGACTATTTTCAAATATGTATTTGTAAAAAATAATTCCCTTCTGAAAAGTAGACATGCTAGCTGTGCACACAGAAATCCCCTAAAACACATCAGCTATACAAATGCCTAATCTGCCAAGGGTGAGTTGTAAGTACAGGCCAAAGTACTGGGCTGTCGAGGGACCTTAGAGTCTGGCTTTACATTATAGAACAACCACTTCAGACAGTCTGTTGGTCACTAAATACTTAGTAAAATAATGAAAAATCAACCATCCTCCTCTTCCTCATATCATTTTCGTCCTTTAAAGAAGCAAAATTTTGTTTAATGGACCAAAGAGGGCTGATAAGGATTCTGTCAGTTTTACCAGAAGCCTGACATTAGGAAGTTTTCCTTTTGCTGAATGATACACAAAAGCTTCACTGCAGTCACTCAAGATGAAACCTAGGCTGTTATGTCTCTTGTATAAAAATTACATTTAAAGGGGAAAAAAATCTCATATGCTAATTCATAGGCTGGCATTTTATAACATCTATTTTATTTTTTTTCTCAGTTTTGGCCACAGCAAACCTCTAAGTCAAATCACAGTGTCCCAGGGAACACACAATCTGCTAACATTCCCTGTGTAGAAGATGCTGTGGTCTCAACCTGAAGACTGTGCCAACACGCACTGTGACTACAAAAGATGGAGGGACCCCTGAAGTAGCTGCTGCTCACGTCTGATAGAGGAGATGTGCTGGGGTGAAGAAAAAGCCCATTTGTTGGCATCATAGCATCTATGATGGTAAATCAGGATTCATGACAGGCCTGAAATAAAGGCTCCTTCGTGAAAATGTACACTTCTTTAGGTAGGCCCAACACACCAAACCATGGATTGATCAATATAAGTGGGAACCCTAAACACCAAGTGGAGATCAGTCCAAGGCTGATGAAGGCTAGAATCCCAAACCTGTACCTCCAAGAATATGTGCTTCAACCCTTAGGGAAATGAAACACCTGGAAGGGCCACAGGTGCTGGGGGTGATGGTTTCGCATTTCTTTTACTTTTGCTCATGCTGACATATGGCTATGTCTTCATCAAAAACTGGAAACAATAACTGTGTCAGCTCAGGCCCAGTGGATTTCAGAATTATCGGGTGGTTTGGTATTCATGTGTTTGCCTAAAAATTGCACTAGTGTTAGAATTAATTAAAATCAGCACGATATCACCATGCTAATCAATCAAAATTATAACCACATGGGAAATAAAAATTTGAAGTTTGCCTCCAACCAGAAAACCATGCCTATATTTTCATTTTCCCTTAATTTTGAGTAGCATCTGTCAGTCTCCTGAGCAACACAGGCTGCAGCAGTTCCTAATAGGAGAAAAGGCAAAGTAGAAATCTATCTGGCAGAAAAGAAACTTTAAGGAGAAAAAAAAACAAGGAAACGAAAAGAAAAAAAAAAATTAGCAAAAAAGGCTCAGACCGAAAGTTAGCAAGTGGCCATGAGTAACTCTACAAGTGCAATCAGCTGTATGCATAAGAGGCACAAACTGAATGCTCATTGGTTTGCCCTGCTCTGCTACTGTCTGGGTGATTGTGTTAATGAGACCAATAAACTGCCCTGAACGATTAAAAACTGTCATTTCAGAGATTTCAAAACTTTTAAAAATTACCTGCTAAGGAAAAGTCCAGTATTTGAAGTAATGCTATGAATTAAAGCATCCGCAGCACAGGTTGAATGCATTTATCATTCAGGATGGCAAGTAACTGTGTTTATTCAACAAAAAATGTTAGCAAAACAGCGCCTCCCCCACAAGAGCAATCTAAAGAGTGCCGGGCTTCCCACGAGCAGCACGGCACTGCTACCTAATTCCTGATAAGTGAATACACTTATTCAATTATTTAAAAGTCCATCGATTTCCACACTGATGAAAAGTCATAATTACAAAAATGGCTTAAAGCACCAACCTTTTACTTTGCTGACGCTGTCCTGTGGAAAGAGATATCAACTTTATATATCAAAGCTGCCCTCTCAATAAATAGTTGATAATGCAAAAAAACGGATTGCGCATTCCAAGATGTGCATGTTTGGTAAGTGCTCCACAAGGCGTCCAAGGTAAATGTCAATTCTTTTCCAGCGTTACTGGCAGAGACACACATTACCTGTATTTCCGTTGTGTATTTATCATCATGTTTCTGGAAAATGTAACTGGAACCCTTCATTCCTGTGAACATTGGTTCCCCGAATGCAGGTCTAAATAGAATGAAAAACCCAGCTCCTATCCAATTCTCCCTGAGGAGGATGAAATGAGAATCAGCCAGTTTAATGCCTTTGATTGTGATTGTTAGAGGTGCGGAGACTGAGTTTAACAGCCTAGGTTCCCGGACCTACTAGAATGCTTCTCACTGAATCCCAAAATACAGCGGTAATGAAACTATGCCTCCCCAAAAGAACCAAACAAAGTCCATTCTTTGGGGAAAATGAAGCAAGATAGAGGCAGCTGAATACTGACTGGCATGGATATATCAAATCGGAAACTTAATTAAAAGTTGAAGTGAATGGAAACCTCTGCAGTATCTGCCAGCTTAGCAAGGCAGCACACAGGCATACAGCGGTGCACCAGCACGGTCCCTCCAGGGGCCTGCTATTCTCTCACAGCATCTAAAACCCCTCAAGATGAACTCCAGCACCCACAGACAAGTCCCACAATCTTCCATTCTGCACTGAAAACAGACAAATTTCCTAAAAGATGGCTTACTGCGTTTTATAAAATCAAAACTATCCTATTTCTAAGGACCTAACAGGTTGCTATTCCTGTGCTCAGTAAAGACAAAAGAAAAAAAAAATACAGGGGATATCTGGCAATGAATACCTAATATATTATATAATAGGCTAAAGTGGCCAAACCCATGGTATTAAACATAGAAATAACTGATAAAATACTCTTATTTATGAAGCCATGACAACAAGGTACATTGCTAAATCTTTGTTTACATTGATGTAGTCAGTAACAATACTGCTACCTCAAATTATATCACCTAATAAAAACATGTCACCAAAATGGCAGTTTTCCCAGTCTCTAAACATCTTAAAATAGATGCATGGCCAATTATTATTTAACTTATATTCACAATAACTACTCTGTAAAGTGTATGTTTTAGTGCAAAAATGACTAAACTTCAATTCTAAAAATGAACATACTACATTGATTCACAACATGAAGTGTCAATTAGTGAAACTACATAAAATACATAAAATTATATGGTGGTATACAGTATACCTTACTTAACTGAAAATCAAGTTTAAACATCCATGCCTTAAAAAGAGCAATTACACTCTATTATACAACATAGTATTGTCATCTTTGAGTCCCCTTAATACAGTGTTAATGCATTTTCCAGCCAAATTTTCTAACTCATTTTGAAAGCATCTTAATTGTTAAAGACACAGTGATATGATGGCAGGGTGCACAGAGTTCTGACTTAGAGGAGTAATTCCTCATGCAAACGGCCAGAAACTTGAAAATTAGCAAAAGAGAAGCAATTATCCCCTTGTTTTTCCAAATGATGTTATGTCTCCTACACTCTGAGCACTCAGATCTACTCCCATTCATACTCTGAACTCTCTAAACCAATGTTCCTTGCTAATTTTAAAAATACAGAAGCATTTGCAGGGATAGTGGACGAAAACAGCTAAAAGATAGCTGAAAAATGCTCCTGAAGTTGTCTAACATGCTCCCCCATCACTTATGAAAGTCCCTACCAAGTAACCCAAAGTGGTGAGTATTTCAGGACCCCCAGAGGAGACGATTCCAAACCAAGGACTAGGGTGGATACCCACCCTGGAACGCAATGCCAAGCAACGCCTCACCTTTCCCTCGCATCAGATTACAAAATACCAGGCAGCAGCAAGAAATGATAACAAAGCCATAAACAGCTGGAAATAATTACACAATTGTCAAGCTGCAAACATGACAAAAGCAAAGCAAGGCTAGTGAATTCAATATCAGAAAGGATGCTGATGAGAAGGTAAGAGAAGCATTTCAGCTTTTTCCAATTTGCTGTTATAGAGTAGCAAATAATAGGGTTGATGGAGTTTCGTGCAGTGTGTGTGTGTGTGTAACTTCAAAGAGAAAAAAACATATTTTATGTGTTCCTAGAAAATGTGAGATAAAAGATATGAAAGCACAACCAAAAAATATTAACAGGCTCTGAAGGGATTCTTTTAGAGTTGCTACAACTACACATGAGAAATATTTCTTTAAAGTTATACAAAATGTTATCTTCTTTAAAAGCATAAGAAAAATATACAGGCAATGCTACAGTCCAGAATTCATCACATCAAACATCTGACAAGTGGGCAAAATGCCAAAGCAGAAGACAGACTGGTCCAGATTAAAAGAATACTAGGGAAAGAGGCAATTCCTATGCAATTCCTGTAAGTGCCGAGGTGGGCCACAGGTATGTAAATTCTCATCTTCCACAAGGGCATTTCATAGCCTCAACTGTTTACCAACTGCCTATAATTCAAGAACACCTTCCCAAACAACAGAGTTGAGCAAGCAATCTTTCAATGAATAAGGTTTCAATGAATAAGGCTATTGGCGATTTTTAAACCATAATAACTTTTGTCATTCCATGGTGGGCCAACGCTTTATTACGATATTTGGATTTCATGTGGCAAACTGTTTCATATACTGTCCCCAAAAATGCTACTCTCTGAAGGGGAATGCCATAAATAAAATACGTACTTGGTTACCAGGCAGCATGCATAACACATATGGTACATTGGCCCAAAAATCATATTTTAAAATGTTTAAAAGTTAACAATTTAAGCTGTTTGTACCCATTTTCAGAGAATTATTCCCTAAAGGCCAATTTTATTTTCTATCATCAAGAGAATATTTTGATTAATCCTGTTGATCTGCTAACTTGAAATTCTTTGAACCCCTCTAATCTCTCCTCCCCGACCCATTTTTTTTTATTTCCTGAAGGGAAGAACGAAGGACCATTTATCTCACAATGTAATTTTAAGCTTATGCTTAAAATGCTGCCTGTTTGAATTAAAATTGATGCAGCTTCTGATAAGAACCTAATAATCAATTCTCCATTCTCATTACTCTCCAGAATTACATGGATGCAGACCCATTTCTTAAGTTTGTGGACTACTCTCATAGGTTATTACCCGGCCGTGCAGCTGAGTGGAAAGATAACCACATTCATTCTCCTTATCTGTAATGATGTAATGCATCCTAGCCCTGGGTCTAGATGATTGGGGAATAATGGGATTGTACAACTGCAGGGATGACAAACAATAGTGCAGCGTCTTTCTCTGATACACTGAACCCCACGCCTCCAATGCAAGGTGAAAGGCATCACAAAATAGGCACTGAGTCTGCCCCTTGGATGAAGTTAGCATTTTTTGGCCCGAGGAGCATCTGCTCCGGCACTGAAACAGCAATACCGACACGGAGACCAGAGCCATGCAAAAACACTCAGTTTCCGAGCCCCAGCCAGGACAGTGCGAGTGAGTATCCTGCTTTTCTTTGTGTTTAGAATCAAGTGTCATCTAAAAATAATCGGTTGGTAGGAAGAAGTCACTGCACGATACAATGCCAAGAAACCCGGGGATCAGAGACTCCTCTGATAACTGATGCTGCTCGGGGCTCACGTTTGTTTGGAAAACTAAATCTGCCTCCATTTTCTGTGCCGGAAAAATCATCGCTTCCTGCCACCACAGAAACCTTACCTTTTGCAGAAGCTGGGAACCGGAGTACTTAGCAGCAATGGATTTTATCTCCCCACCAAAAGCCGAGGCCCAGAGCTTCACCCTACAGGGAGAAGGGGCACAGGAAGAAATGTAACACCCGTGTCACAGTCAACACGCACGCACACGCACACGCACACATGGGGCTATGGCTGAAGGAGCAGGGCGATGTAACATGTTTTAAAAGAAGAAATGATAGAAAAAGCGCCTTGGTAGAAACTGCCAGCACCAAACTGCAAAGCGCAGCGCGGGAGGGGGCCCGAGGGGGGTCGCGGAGTTAAGAATGCGCAAAGTCTCCCAGGCTCTCTAAAAAGACCACTGAGTTTCATTTGAACCACTGCCCGAGGACTCGACCTCCCAAACTGGGCATCACCTGGCAAATAGCAGTCAGAAGAAATCCACCCATCCCCCCCTCCCAAAAAAGAAGTGGGGCGGCAGTAGAGCAAAGAGGGGGGAAATTCAGCGGCCCATGGAAGTTGGATTCGGTAACCAGGCTCCAAAGTTGGTGCCGTCACTTGACGTGAGCCTCTCCAGATCTCACTCGCCAACCTGCGGGCAGGGGCCAGAGCATCCCACCCCGGCCTCGCCGCCCGACGCGGGTCCCGAAAGGCAGGTGCGAGCGGCGAGGCCGACGCCCGCGGCGGGTCCTGCCCAGCCGCACCTGCAGGCGCCCAAACTTGGGCACAGTGGGTCGCAGGCGGCAGGGTCCCCTCCCCGGGCGGCGCAGGAGCCAGCACTTACACGGAGAGCGGTATCTGCTGCTCCGAGCGCACCACGTCCCCCAGCGCGGCGTAGAGAAGCGCGGCGGCGAGAAGCGCCGAGGCCCCCCGGGACGCGCGGCGCGGCGAGCCCGGCCCGGCCATGCTGGGCTCCCTCCGACGCGCCCGCTGCAGCGGCGACGAGAGCGGCCGCGGGGAGCTGCGCGGAGCGGGCGGTGGGCGAGTGCGCGGGGCTGCCTGCTCCGCTCCGCGCCGCCCCGCCTGCCTCTCGCGCGCCCGGCTCACTTGGGGAGCAGAAAAAGGAGCGGGTAGGGGGGCGGGGAGGGCGGAGAGGAGGAGGGAGGGAGGAGAGGTGGGGAGCGAGGGAGGAGAGGTGGGGAGGGAGGCGGGCGGGGGAGGAGGCAGCGAGACGCGCCTCTAAGCAGCGGCAGCCGCCCGGCCCCGCCTCGGCGGCCCCGGGGAGTCCGGCGGGCCGCTGCGGGAGGGCGGCGGGGCGGGAGGAGCCGCGCGGGCGGGGACTCGCAAACTCCAGTGTCCTTGGCCGCGGCGGAGCGCGCCCTGCCCCGCCCGGGCTACTGCGGCCGCTGAGTTCTTTAGAACTCCGCAGTCCGCCACCGCGGGCGCGACTCTCGGGCTGGCCCCGGGCCGGGGCGACCCCAGCCAGGGTGGGGGTTGGAGGCGCGGGAGGGAGGCCGAGGGCGGGGCGCGGCGCTCGGCACTTTGCGGGCTGCTGCTACGAGCGGGCGTACCATGCTCGCTCCGCCCCTGGGCCGGGCGGGGTCGGGGGCCGCGTAGCCTAAAGGGGGCGCGCCCTGCGCCCCCGCCGCGCGATTCTTCTGCGGGGAGGGAGCTGGGGAAGAAGCAGAAATCTCCGAAAGGAGCACGGGCTCGCGGCGGCAGGCGGGATCGCACGCGGGGCGGAGCGGGCCGGGGATGGGACTGGGTGGGAGCTCGGAGCTCTGGCTAGAACAGCGCTGCGTGACCGCCGGCAGCTGCTCCTCCGGCCGCGGCGCCCGACAGAGGAAAGCGCGGAGGGCGGTGCTGCCACCGCGGCGCGGGCGCACCAGCGCGGGGCTCCCGGCATCCGGCCGCAGGGCAGTGGCCCCCTGCCCGCCCAACCCAGGCCCCGGGGCTCCCCAGCGGCCGCTGCCCTCGGAGTCCGCCCGGCTGCGGCGACTGGTGGGGACCGGGATGTCAGGGTTGAGAGAGGAAGCCAACGCGGCGCTGAGTCCATCCTGACCGGGGGACACCCTGGATTTGAGGATAAAAGATTTCTCTGAGCCTGGGGGATTGCCTGCCCCCCACTCCGGCGCCCACCGCACTGGGCAGGAGGCAGTGAGCGCCGGAGGAGGCGCCTTCTCGCCGCCCTCGGGGGCGAGGAGAAAGGAAGCCAGAGAAGCCCCTGCGCGTCGTGGGAACCAGGCTTCCCCCCGCCTCTGTCGCCGCTGCCCCCACCCCGGGACCCAGCTTGCAGAACCCCTCTCCCCCGTGCGAGGTCTGGGGTGTGATTGGGAACTTTGTGGAGCCCTCGCGCAGGCTGGCGGTAAAGACCGACAGGAGTGAGGCTGAGTCATGCTTGCCCGGCCGAGCGCAACTCCGGTGACCCCAGCAAGGAGCGCGCTCCTAACATCGCCGGGGCTCCCGGCGCACCAGATGACTGGGTTCTTATTTGCATGCCTTTCTGCAACCGGGGCTTTGCTTTCTGCCCCGTCACCCGCCCTGGGCCTCGCACCCTCAGGTTGCAGGGAAGTGAGTAAGGGCGGGCTCCAGCTTCCGCCAGGTGGTGTCCGGCTAGGATCCAGGCCGGCTCTCCTTTGCAGTAGTCCCTGGAAAAAGTTACCCCTGCAGATGTTGGGCTTGATCTCAGAGTTGGCAGCGAGGGAGAAGGACTGCTACCGAGAGACTCTTAGTGCTTTTCCCGAGTGCGGGCAGACCCGAGCTCCCCTGGGCTCTGGTAGCTCGCGCTCCCACCTTGGGGGGCAACGAAGGGAACAGGCCCCTCTCCAGGAGCGCCAGGTGCGCCCCGCCCACGGGCAGTGTCTACAGCCTCTACGGATGACTAACTGGTTATAATGAATTCTCCGCTTCTGTGCATACTCTCCGCCTGAGGAAGCGTGCCAGCCCTTTCCAAACCGAGCCGAGCGCGGCCTGACCCCCGAGGCAAGGGGTCCCAGGAGTTGGACCCTCAAATTGGGGGTTAGGAGAAAATGTGTTTTCCTATCAGAACGCGGGATCGTTCTTCCTAAATGAAAGCATAGTGAATGAACCAGTGAGTGAGTGTATGCTAGCTCTTAGTAAGACCATCCGTTTCCTACATGGTATCTATATGATGACGCCCTTCATGCCTTCACTCATTCATGTAGTCAATAACTATCAATCAGCTTCTATTGATAGGTACAGTAGGACATGCTGGGAAGCCAGTAGTGAACAAATCAGGCGACCTGCCCTCACCGAGTTTATACACTACAAAGAGGGCAGGCTTTACTACAAAAACCACAATGGTAAATGTACAATTATACACTTTGACAAGGGAAAAACAATACTGTGTATGAAGAAAAAGTACCTGTGACACCCATACTATTGTTATGCCTATTAACTGATGAGAACATCGAGGCACGGCAAAGTCATACAGCTTAAGTCATATTTAAGCAACCGCTTGACTGCTGGACTATACTGAAGACCACCTGGGCACCAAGGTCATGAAGACATTTCATAATAAAGCCACTATGCGTTGCCAGCCTGACACAGGTGAATTTCGCAGTTGTCTCAGGGCAACTAGAGAGTAGGGATGAGAGGCCAGGCACAGGAAGTCACAGTCCCAGGAGGACAGTGTTTTGAGCATTTGTAACACAGGCCATCTTAGGCAGAACATTATGCACATTACGTTTAAGATGGATCCCGCTAACCATTTCCTAGTATCTCAAAAATAAAAAATATTTAAACTATCTAATACTAATAAACTCAGAACTCAGTGTCCAAAGATTTGGGGTCTTACCACTTACACACTGTAATATTCTTTCCAGAATCACAAAAATCAGTGCTGAAAGGGATCTGTAAGCGATCTAGTCTTGCAGTCTTATTTTAACAGAGAGGAAACTTGAGGCCCAGAAGGATTTAGCCACTTGTCCAAAGATACACACCCCTTAAAGAGAATCTCCTCACTTTGAACCAGGGAGTTCCTGCAGCTACATGAGAATAAGGGACCAGCAGCACCTTCCAGTAAGCCAAATGCGGTACCAGGGCATTGGGCACTACTTGCCATTTTCACCCAAAAGCTTATATTTCAACACCCAACTCTCAGTTGAAGCATGGAATCCAGAGAAATAAAACTTTCATTGGTGGACCTATGCACTCCATCCCACCTAGCTGAGGATGTCGCACTTTGTCCTGCAACAGTGAGGAGCTGCTGGAGGTGTTCGAACAGAAGTGAAAGATGATGACACAGAAGTGAATGTTTTAGAAGCATTCACCTGATCCGGCATATGGAAAGGATTTTGAAGGAGCCCATAGAGCAGTGGTTCTCGGTGCGCAAGAGGGCATTGCGCTTGGGGGCATTTTGAACAGCTGGGACTTTTTTTTTTTTTTTTTTTTTTTGAGACGGAGTCTTGCTTTGTTGCCCAGGCTGAAGTGCAGTGGCACAATCCCAACTCACTGCAACTTCCACCTCCCAGGTTCAAGTGACTCTCATGCCTCAGCCTCCCAAGTAGCTGGGATTACAGGGGCCTGCCACCATGCCTGGCTAATTTTTCTATTTTTAGTAGAGACAGGGTTTCACCATGTTGGCCAGGCTGGTCTTGAACTCCTGACCTCAAGTGATGTGCCTGCCTCAGCCTCCCAAAGTGCTAGGATTACAGGTGTGAGCCACTGTGCCTGGGCTAGTTGGGATTTTTTCTGTTTGTCATAATGACTTGGGGTCCTACTGGCATTTAGTGGATAGGGGCAGAACAGGCCCATACCAGGACTTTCAAGTACCCCACTGAACATTCAGGTAAGAGAACAACCCCACTTATAAGCATCTGAATCTAACATTAAACGCCATTTTGTACATAAATTAAGAGGAGTTTTTGCATGGCTTTAATAAACACTAAATTTTCCATGAATGCAATTACAATATAAATGAAGGCATGGTTGTCTTCTGTTTTGTTCAGAACCTTACCAAGAAGTTGTTTGGTTGCTTGAGGTTTGTTTGATTTGTTGTTGTTGTTTTTCATTTTGGGAAATCTCCAACAGCAACTGTGCTCACAGATCCTGAGTTACCAATACACACACCTGTATCAGTCTGCATTTGGGATGTGGCATTCACAGTTAGTCTGCACATAAGCACAAACAGCTAATAACGTCATTAGATCTTGTAGTTAAATCTTGTGCGAGCATTTCACTTAAATACTTATTTTATCATAAATTACTTTTATTTTACTTCTCTTTGCTATTACCAAATAAGGCATCATATTGTCTTTTTAAAATTCTGACTTTGATTGGGTTATATTGTCTCAGAATTTCATGTCAGGATAGTAAAGGAGGTGTTGAGTCTATCTGGGTAACTAGCTACTGTGAAAGGAATACCAGCTAAAAGGCTGAGATGTTGCTGATGAGGAAGCAAAATAGTTCACTCAAAAGGAGGAAAATGGCAAATGCTTTCACATTTAACCCAGCAATTCCTCTTCTGGAAATTTATCTTACAGTTACTGTATTAGTCTGTTCTCATGCTGCTATGAAGAAATACCCAAGACTGATTAATTTGTAAAGAAAAGAGGTTTAATTGACTCACAATTCCACATGGCTAGGGAGACCTCAGGAAACTTACAATCATAGCAGAAGGCACCTCTTCACAGGGCAGCAGGAGAGAGAATGTGTGCAAGCAGGGGAAATGCCAGATGCTTATAAAACCATCAGATCTTGTGGGGCTCACTCATTATCATGAGAACCACATAGGGGAACCACCCCCATAATCTAATTACCTCCACCTGGTTCTGTCCTTGACAGGTGGGGATTATTATAATTCAACATGGGATTTGGGTGGAGACATAAAAGCCAAACCATATCATTCTGCCCCTGGCCCCTTCAAAATCGCATGTCTTCACATTTCAAAATGCAGTCATGCCTTTCCAACATTCCCCCAAAGTCTTAACTCGTTCCAGCATTAACCCAAAAGTTCAAGTCCAAAGTCTCACCTGAGACAAGGCAAGTCCCTTATGCCTATGAGCCTGTAAAATCAAAAGCAAGTTAGTTACTTCCTAGATACAATGGGGGTACAGGCATTGGGTAAATACATGCATTCCAAATGAGAGAAATTGGCCAAAACAAAGGGGTTACAGGCCCCAGGCAAGTTTGAAATCCAGTAGAGCAGTCATTAAACCTTAAAGTTCCAAAATGATCTCCTTTGACTCCATATCTCACATCCAGGTCTTGCTGATGCAAGAGGTGGGGTCCCATAGCCTTGGGCAGCTCTACCCCTGTGGTTTTGGAGGGTATAGCCCCCCTCCTGGCTGCTTTCATGGGCTGCCATTGAGTGTCTGCAGCTTTTCCAGGTGCACAGTGCAAGCTGTCAGTGGATCTACCATTCTGGAGCCTGGAGGACAGTGGCCCTCTTCTGACAACTCCACTAGGCAGTGCCCCAGTGGGACTCTGTGTGGGGGCTCCCATCCTACATTTCTCTTCCACGTTGTCCTAGCAGAGGTTCTCTAGGAGGGCTCTGCCCCTGCAGGCAGCAAACTTCTGCCTGGACATCCAGGCATTTCCATACATCCTCTGAAATCTAGGCAGAGGTTCCCAAACTTCAATTCTTGACTTCTGTGGACCCACAGACCCAACACCACATGTAAACTGCCAGGGGTTGGGGCTTGAACTCTCTGAAGCAATGACCCCAAGCTATATGTTGGCCCCTTTTAGCCATGGCTGGAGCTGAAGCAGCTAGGACATATGGCACCATGTCCTGAGATTGCATAGAGCAGGGAGTCCCCGGGCCTGGCCCACAAAACAATTTTTCCCTCCTTGGCCTCTGGGACTGTGATGAGAGGGGCTGCTGTGAAGGTCTGTGACATGCCCTGGAGATATTTCCCCATTGTCTTGGCTATTAACATTCAGCTCTTTGCTACTTATACAAATGTCTGCAGCTGGCTTCAGTTTCTCCTCAGAAAATTGGTTTTTCTTTTCTATCACATTGTCAGGCTGCAAATTTTCCAAACGTTATGCTCTGCTTCCTCTTAAATGCTTTGTCACGTAGAAATTTCTTCTGCCAGATACCCTCAATCATCTCTCTCAAGTTCAAAGTTTGACAGAGATCTAGGTCAGGGGCACAATGCTGCCAGTCTCTTTGCAAAAGCATAGCAAGACTGACTTTTACTCCAGTTCTGAACAAGTTCCTCATCTCCATCTGAGACCACCTCAGCCTAGACTTCATTGTCCATATCACTATCAACATTTTGGTCAAAGCCATTCAACAAGTCTCTAGGAAGTTCCAAACTTTCCTACATTTTCCTGTCTTCTTCTGAGCCCTCCGAATTGTTCCAACCACTGCCTGTTACCCAGTTCCAAAGTTACTTTCACATTTTTGGGTATCCTTATAGCAGCACCCCACTCCTGGTACCAATTTACTGTATTAGTCTGTTCTCACACTGCTATGAAGAAATACCCAAGACTGGGTAATTTATAAAGAAAAGAGGTTTAATTGACTTAACAGTTCCACATGGCAGGAAGGCCTCAGGGAACTTACAACCATGGCAGAAGTCATTTCTTCACAGATGGCAGGAGAGAGAATGAGTGCAAGCATGGGAAACGCCAGATGCTTACCAAACCATCAGATCTTGTGAGACTCACCCATTATCATGAGAACAGCATGGGGGAAACTGCCCCCATGATCTGATTACCTCCAGCTGGTCCCACCCTTGACATATGGAGATTATTACAATTCAAATTGAGATCTGGGTGATATCAGTTACTGAATGACATGCATATATACAGTTACACATCACTGCACTATCTTCAAGAGCAGAAGACTGGAAACAACCCAGCTGACTATCAGTATATGATTGGTTAAAGAAACTGATACATCCACACAATACAATATTATGCAGCCGTTTTTGAAAAATGAGGAGGCTTTCTACGTAGAGGTGAAAATATCTCTAGGATATATTAATTGTTTTAGAAGCAGGGTACATAACAGAGTATATGGCATGCTACTTTTGTGTGAGAAGGGGGAAAAATAAGAATACATTTGTGTATTTGCTTAAAGAAACAATGGAAGATATGCAAGAAACTGCTAAT
Organism: Hylobates moloch; assembly: GCF_009828535.3. Classification (NCBI taxonomy): domain Eukaryota; kingdom Metazoa; phylum Chordata; class Mammalia; order Primates; family Hylobatidae; genus Hylobates; species Hylobates moloch. The sequence goes on from NW_026652283.1 coordinate 75,318,070, forward strand.
AATTATTCCATGTTGAGAGATTGGGGGAACAGAGGAGATGGAGACAGGAGTGAGAGAGACATTTTACAATGTATATCATTGTAAATCTTTCGTTTTGCTTTGTTTTGAGATGCAGTCTTGCTCTGTCACCCAGGCTGGAATGCAGTGGCGTGATCTCAGCTCACTGCAACCTTCCGCCTCCTGGGTTCAAGCAGTTCTCCTGCCTCAGCCTTCTGAGTAGCTGGGATTACAAGTGCGTGCCACCATGCCTGGCTAATTTTTGTATTTTTAGTAGAGATGGGGTTTCACCATGTTGGTCAGGCTGGCCTCGAACTCCTGACCTTGTGATCTGCCCGCCTCGGCCTCCCAAAGTGCTGGGATTACAGGCATGAGCCACCACGCCCAGCCTCATTTTGATTTTTTGAGCTATGTGAATATATTACTTATTCAAAGCAATAAGAATACAGCTTTTCATAGTTTTTGTAACAGTTTAGCTAGTGGGGTGTGGGCTAGAGTGGAGGGAGCAGATCTTAGAGTGAAATGTGAAGGACATTTGAAATCCTTGTTCCCCTACAGAAGTGTTTGTCAAACCCTGAGAGGTCCTGATTCAGGAAGTCCAAGTTGGGGTGTGAGGCAGAGGGACATCTATATTTCTAATCAGCTTCTGGGAGGATTCTGATGCCCATAGCCATGGAGGACTTTTTGTAAGCACAAAGCTTCTCTTACAGGTGTAGAGCCTACAGAAGTATGGACTTTGGGGTCACACAAACCTAGGTTCAAATTGTGGCTTACCCTCATCCTAGCTACATAATGTTGGTCAAGTTACCTAACCTCTCCAAACACCCTTTTCTCAACCGCAAAGGATGGATAACAAAGAACTGACTTCACCCGAACATAAGGAGGATGAAATGGGATAATGCAGCTAAGTATTCAATACGCATTATTTATTACCTTCATCCTGCAAACACAGCAGCCTTTCAGCACCCAGGTACTGCTCTGGCTCTCACTCTGCCTGGGCATGCCAAAGCCACAGGGAACCCTTCCCTCCATCCCCCCACCACTGCTGCCTGGCCCAGACCTTTATCATTTTATCTGTATACTTCTGCGACTGACTCCTACTGGGTCATCCCTCCTCCTTTTGTCCCCTTCACATACATCTTTCTTCCCACAGTGACCAGAGCCATCTTTTCAAAAACAAAAATCAGACCCTGAGAATTCCCTGCTCAAAATCCTCCAATGGCTTCTGTTTCAAATTCAAATGCAGACTCCTTACCAGAGACCCAAGATCCTCGGCTACCCCTGCAGCTTCCCTGTCCCTCCCTCTCTCCCTTGCCTGCTGTGCTCCAGCCTCCTTCTCCTTGGAGTTTCCAGAACAAGCCAAGCTTGTTCCCACGTCTGGTCTTTGCTTGTGTTGTGCCCTCTGCCTGGATCGCTCTTCTTCCACATTGTTTCTCACTGAATTTGGTTTCCTGCTCAGAAGTCCCCTGTGTGGGAAGAACTTCCCTGAACACTCCAGGTGAAAAAGAAACACACACACACACCCCTCTGAACTGTTACCTTACTTCGTTTTTCTTCCTAGCAGTTATCACTGCTGATTTATTTGTTATTTGTTTACACTGCCTCCCCCACTGGATGGGATGTGTCCACCTTCTTCATCACATGACCATAATGGGTTAGCAAGGCCTTAAATGTTGTGGAAGCTCAATAAGCATCAACTGCATGGAGGGGCAAAGAAGGGGAGGATGCCAGATTGGAATTCTTTTCTGCTCAGGCCCTGCCTCTTCCCATTCTTCCTAGGCTGTGGCTTACCCTAGACACAGACCCTGTACAAAAGCACTTGACTTGCCAAGAAAAAGAGAACCTGGGAAACTGTTTCTCTCAAGAGAATCCTCAGTTACATCCCTGTGGGAGGATGCCGGTTGAAGGAGGAGGAGAAGGAGGGATAAGGAATACACTATAAAAATGCCACATCAAATGCTGTTTTTGAAGCTGTCAGAGGAATCTTTACAAAAAGCATGTAGGGTGGAAGATGGTATGTCAGGAGGTATTAACATGTGAAACATTCAAACAACGCAGATGTTTCAAAAGGATGATTGGCATGTGATCACCTGTTTCTAAAATCATAACCTGGTAGGAAAGGAAGACCTATGGAAGCTAAAGAGCAAGGCAGGGGAAGAGGTCGCTCCTGAAGGCTGGAGTGGATGTCCCATCAGCAGGAAGTGATACATGTCTCTTAAAACGAGAAACATGACCACATTAGCAGGCCCAAACCAGGCGATGTGGCCCCTGACCTCCTTACAATGCATGCATTTGCAGCCTTCCCTTCATTGAGTTGTTTTCACTGATAACAACTATTTTTTAAATGCTGAATTTTAGCCAGGTGTGGTGGCTCATGCTTGTAGTCCCAGCACTTTAGGAGGCCAAGGTGGGAAGATTGCTTGAGCCCAGGAATTGGAGAACAGCCTGGGCAACACTGTGAAACCCTGTCTCTATAAAAAATACAAAAATTAGCCGGGCGTGGTTGTGTACGCCTGTAGTCCCAGCTACTCAGGAGGCTGAGGCGGGAGAATTATCTGAGCCTGGGAGGTCGAGGCTGCAGTGAGCTGCGATCTGGCACTGCACTCTAGCAGGGGTGACAGAGCGAGACCCTGTCTAAATAAATGAATGCTGAATTTCAATAGTGTAAATATATCTTACCCATTAAAACATTTTTTCATGGTTGTGTTTTGGGGACATACAGTATTTAAACTCCAGGAATAACTATAATTTTAAAACATTGTCTTCTGCTATATTACTTTTATAATAAAGATAAATATAGTATTTAAAATCTTACATGAAATAAGCAGATTTAAAATATATATGGAAACTCTCTGTTTGAAGTCAACTTTGGACTCAACCTCTCATCCCAGGCCAGGTTCCCCAGTGCTATTCAGCAACCCCTCACGCTATTTAATAAGCTACACATTGGAAAACAAGCCACTTTTAAGATAAGTTAAATAAAATTATTTAGGGTGGTAAATGATCTATTTAAATGCACACACATTCCAAAGGTGAATGATGTAAGTTTGCCATTGCTTTTAAGTACTAGTCAATCATTCTCTGTCTCAGTCTTTCTGTGTCTCTGCCTCTTGGCATAGACTGAAGTTGGCAGCAAGAACTGAGCATAACTTGCTGTTCTGAAAAAAGAACGTTAAATCCTCAGCTCATTTAGAGAGTATGGGGTCCCTTAATTGTATGACCACTTCATCCCATCATTATTTTGCACCTATACCATTTCCTATTACATGAGCTGGTGAGGAGTTCACCCCTCATCACGTAATAGCCTAGTTATTACAAAATATTCTAAGTGGTCAAATAAACATGGACTTTTTTTTCTATGGTAGATCTTTAGTAATCACATATTTAAGGAGAAATGTTTGAAGTTAAGGAGTACAGGGCCTAATACAAACTCACTGGAATAATTAAAATTTATTTGACAGACTTGTTCTTTAGAATGTGAATTAAAATGAAAATATCATTTCATCAAAAATTGTCGAACCCTTTGAAAATTCTTTTTTTCTTGTTTTCTTTCAGGGAACGGAATGCAAATTCTAATTTTAGGTATTTTACTTAGGGAAACAAGCATGAGCATAAAATATTTAGCTATAAGAATATTTAATATAGTATTGTCTATAATAGAATAAGAAACCACTTACCTGCCTTAAAAATGGGGTATTGTTTAAATTTTTTTTTTTTTTTTGAGACAGAGTCTCACTGTCGCCCAGGCTGGAGTGCAGTGGCGCGATCTCGGCTCACTGCAGGCTCCGCCCCCCGGGGGTTCACGCCATTCTCCTGCCTCAGCCTCCCAAGTAGCTGGGACTACAGGCGCCCAACATCTCACCCGGCTAATTTTTTGTATTTTTTTAGTAGAGACGGGGTTTCACTGTGTTAGCCAGGATGGTCTGGATCTCCGGACCTCGTGATCCGCCCGCCTCGGCCTCCCAAAGGGGGTATTGTTTAAATTAATCATAGTTGATTAATGTAATATTGTGCTGCTATAAAAAATGATGTTGATACCTTAACTACAAAAAAAAGATTTAAAAATGCATTGATATATAATATAAATTTATATAATACTAATCCAATGCATTAAAATAGTTATTACCAATGAATACATATAAACCATACAAATATCTCAAATGTCTTTATTATCAGTGAGATTACGTTTTTCTGTCTCTTTTATTCAATTATTTCTTTTAAATTATAGAAGCAATGTGTTAACATAATTTTTAAAGTAGTTCGGCTGGGTATGGTGGCTCATACCTGTAATCCTAGCACTTTGGTAGGCCGAGGCAGGTGGATCACTTGAGGTCAGGAGTTCGAGACCAGCCTGGCCAACATGGTGAAACCCTGTCTCTACTAAAAATACAAAAAAATTAGATGGCATGGTGGTGCACGTCTGTAGTCCCAGCTACTTGGGAGGCTGAGGCAGGAGAATCACTTAAGCTCTGGAGGTGGAGGTTGCAGTGAGCCGAGATCATGCCAGCTTGGGCTACATAGTGAGACTGCATCTCAAAAAAAAAAAAAAAAGGCCCAAAGGCCACATTTACAATAAGGAACAGCAATGTACTTATGATGACCAGTCTCTGTGAAGCGGTAAAGAGTGACTGCAACCACAGAGAACACACAGACTCCTGGCATGAACATGGGTCTATCAAATCAGCCTTTTTTCCTTTCTCAGAGAATAATTAAAAGCAGCAAAGATTATTTTTTTAAAAGCCACAAACTCCATTATCATCAAAACTTGAAGGCAGGTATAGCCTGCAGACTACCAAATACAAGCAAAGACTCCCCCAAAGGAGCAGGTGATGCAGAAGCTGCCCTGAGGATGCGGGGGACAAAAGGACAGAGAGCTGTGAGAGGTCTCAGCATTAGCAGACTCCAGAAATCACAGCGATTCAAGTGAAGGCCTCTCCTTAAGTGCAGATGCTCTGTCTCTTGTGGTAACAATGGATACAGGACTGAAGTTGGACAAAACTGGAGGCAGAAGCCCTCCAGGACTCAGGGTTGTTCCTTGAAGCAAAAGAGATGGTACTACACAAGGAATCTCATGGCCATATTAAATTGAAGAGTCTGTCTTGACAGCAGAAAAGGAGGAAGTCTGTGGGTTATGAAGGAAGGCTAGCTCAGCTTGTTCCCCTGTATGTGTGTCCTATCCATATGCACATACTTAAAACTCCTGCAAAGTTAGTAACCCAGGAAATCAAGAAGTTCAATGATGAGTGAGAAGAGGGAAGGGGAGGAAGAGGAAGGAGGAGGAAAAGAAGAAAGAGGCAGAAGATGAGGGGAAAAAGAGGAGGAAAAGGAAGAGGAGGAAGAAGAGAAACAACTGGTCCAGCATCAGTACAGTAAATTTTTTTAATGTAAAAAGAATAGCAACACTTACCAAAGAACAAAGAACACTCATCAGAAAAAAAATGTTACTATGGAGCAGACAAAAATTGTAACCATTGATTTCACCAACTTTAAGAGCATAAGAAGCAATCCTCCTCACTGATGAAAGATCACAACACAAAAATATAGGAATTCAAAGATGATAACACAGCAGGGGATGACACAGAAGCTGGTGGAATTCTGGGAAGAATTACACAAAACTGATAAAATCAGCAACAAAATAAAGATAAAATTGGAAAGGACGAAATGGAGAATAACTACCAGAAAAAAAAAAAAAAAAACTAAGGGAAGTAGAGAATAGAAACTATAAAAGCAAACAAAATAAAATGGAAATAACGGAAGAGTTAAAATATTAGCTAGAAAATGAGATATTGAGGACAGGCCAAGGCCATTTGATATATGCATGATTGTCTTCAATGACTTCAAAGAAGGAAACCAAGATAATGAGAATATAGAAAATATTTGAAGTTATAATTCAAGAAAATTTCATGGAAATATAAGAAAACATGAATCTACATAAAGAAATGACATGCTGTATATTAGGGAAAGCTTATACTGAATGGTTAGCCTTGAGAAAGAAATTGGATTTTAAAGATAAACGAAGAATCCTTTGGATAGCTTAGCAAAAGTATCAAGTTGCTTATAAGTGGAAATCAGGCTGGCCTTCAGATGTCTCCATAACAACACTGAAGGCCAAAAGATAATGGAGCAATTCCTACAGCATTCTTAAAGGAAAAAAAAGTGTGAGATAAGTATTTTATACCCAACCAAACTGACTTTCTACTGTAAAGGCTTCATACAAATAGTGGTAAACAAGGAAAATCTTGGAGAATGCTCTATACATGAGATCTTCTTGCAAAGGCTATCAAAACACAAATTTTAGCTCAACAAGAAATGCCTGGAGAACAATAGTAAAAGAACTGTAGGTGAGTGGTGAATGTATTTCACTATAAAATTAAGACCAAACAAATGTGGATTATGGGAACACAATAGAATATAACTATTACTTAGACAATGTAGACAGGTAAGGTATCTAAAACATGGAAAGGTAAAAGAGGAAAAGAAGGTAGGAGCAATATAAGTTGTTGATTGTCACATCTGAAGTAGCTAAGTGTCAAAAGATATCCTTTAAAGAATATAAAGTTGCCAGGCGCGGTGGCTCATGCTTGTAATCCCAGCACTCTGGGAGGCCGAGGCGGGCGGATCACGAGGTCAGGAGATCGAGACCATGATGAAACCCCGTCTCTACTAAAAATACAAAAAATTAGCCGGGCGTGGTGGCGGGCGCCTGTAGTCCGAGCTACTCGGAGAGGCTGAGGCAGGAGAATGGCGTGAACCCGGGAGGCGGAGCTTGCAGTGAGCTGAGATTGCGCCATTGCACTCCAGCCTGGGCGACAGAGCAAGACTCCATCTCAAAAAAAAAAAAAAAAAAAAGAATATAAAGTTTATTATTTCACGGCACACTGTTAAACATAAAAGATGGCATTATTGCCTAAAGTTAGTGTGGGATGGAAAAAAGGAGGGAGAGAAAGAAAGAGAATTTTAATTTTATCATAGCTCATTATATATTATTAAATATACTGCTCAAAGAAATAAAGAATTAAGAGTATCATAGAAATTGAAACTATCAGAAGAAAAATCCATATCTTCCTAAATATCGAAAGAATTACAGAGAGGGTAAAAAGCAAAAACAAAACAAAACAAAACAAAAAATACAAAAATAGCCCATATACTGAAAGATTTATTCCAAAAAAATACCACATAGACCAAAAAGATTAAAATTTTTTGATGGGTTTAATTATTTTTGTTTTGTTTTGTGACAGTCTTGCTGTGTCACCCAGGCTGGAGTGCAGTGGTGAGATCACAGCTCACTGCAGCCTTGACTTCCCAGGGCTCAAGCAATCCTCTCACCTCAGCCTCCTGAGTAGCTGGGACTATAAGTGCACACCACCGTGCCTGACTAATTATTTTACTTTTTATTTTGTAGAGACAGAGTCTCACTTAATTCTCCTTTTTACAAATAATTTCAAATTGAATACCAAAAAGTAAAGCCTTATTCTACGTTCTATTACAAAGAGCATACTTTCAACAAGATCATTCACAGAGGAAAAAAAAATAGAAGGGGCAAAGAAAAGCCAAATAAATGCAAACAAAAAGAAAGCAAGAATTGTAATTTTAAATAAGAAACAAAGTAAAGTTACTGCCAAAAAGCATTTAAAAAGACAAAGAAAAACATTTTATGAAACTAAAATGGTGGCTGAAACCTAGATAAGCTTAGGTCAGGAAAATAATAAACTAAAATGATGGAGTTTACAATGAAGATATAATATTTATAAATATTTATTTATCAAATACCGTAGAACAACAGACATAAAAACTAGAGAAATAGAAATACTATTACTGGGAAAGATGAACTCACCATGGTAGACCCAGTGGATAAAAAATATAAGAATATAGAAGTTCTAAATAACACAATTAATGAGGTAGATCTGATTGATATATTTTTAATACTCTGCCCCAAAAATAAAGAACATTTATTCTTTTCAAATGCTTGTGTAACACTCACAGAAACTGACTATAAAGAGAACTTCAATAAAGCTCCAAAAATGAACACTATAGGCAATATTTTCTGATCATAATGCAAAACAGAAATTGCAAGATTCCTAGGGAATAAAAATATTTTAAGTACCAAATAAAAGGTTACGGGGATGTAGCTAAGGCAGTACTCAGAGGAAAATTCTTATCTTTAAATGTTTATAGCAATAAAAATGATAAAAGACAACCAATGAATAGACATTTGACCCCAAAATTTAGAAAAAGGGCAATATCGGAAAGCTCAATGAAGGAGTAGGTGAAGTTGAAGGCAGAAACTAATGATTAGAAACATTATAAAAAATTGTAAAGGAAGCACACATACGCCTACACACAAAACAAAAAACTATAGACCCATCTCACTTATGGTGCTGCAAATCCCCAAATTATATATTAACAAATAGAATCTAGTAACATATTGAAAGAATAATTTATCATGACCAAGTAAGATTGATTCAAAAATTCAAGAATGGTTCAATAGTAGAAAATCTTTTAATATAATTCATCCTGAAATATTATTAATAATTAACTATGAAAACTAATAAGATTATCTCCATAAATGCTGAAGAGACAGTTGTCAAAATTCAGCAACTATTCTTTTTAAATTTTTGTTATTGCTTGGTATTTACTTTTGCAAGTTTATATTTTTGCATATATATTTATAAATATATATACATACACTGAGTTATGTGATGATTACAACCTAGAATACACAACACAATTGAAATTATACATTGGAACTGCATATCTATAATTCATATGATGATGCACATTAATCTTAAATGGCACATTGAATGACAACATCTGTCCCATCTTCTTTATTAACCACCACTATTTCTCATTATATCTTAACAGAATATAATACATATAAATTAAACAATGCGACTTCTTATGTTATAAAAATAAACAGTACAATGTTTAAATTTTAAAATAATAATAATTATTATAATAAAACAGAAAGGTCTTACGAGGCTAAGTGGACGGGCAGTTAAAGATTAAATAAGCTTCAACAAACATAAAATCATAGTTATAAGGAAAGTAATCTATATTACCTTCCCAAGGCATAACTCTCAATTATGATTTGTGGCCTAGCAAGGAGATCTTGGATTCTCATCAGTCCTTAAAGTGTGTCATATTCCCTTTAACCAGATGCCAACTATGCTTGATTCAAAAAAATACATAATAATATAGGATTCAAAAAAATACTTCCTTAACATAATAGCATGAACGTACCTCAGCCTGAAATGCTTCATGAGGAAACCCCAGAAGCATTCTGATTAAAACTAGTGCAAGATAAGGATGCCAACTAGCTCTTCATCATTTAACATAAAATAACATGCTTACTTGATGTACCTACTTAATGTACTAGTCAATGTAATTTGACAGCAGGAAAAAATAAAGAAAACTAAAGTCATAAAATTGGAAAGAGGAGACAAAACTATCATTATTTGAAGATGGTCTAATTGTATACCTAGAAAATCAAAAAGAATCAACTGAAAAACCAGTGTCAGAATTTAAAAAAATACTGTGGTGCTAACTGAATATACAGAAGTTAATAGCTTTCATGTATACATATATATACCACAACTAGTTAGAAGATATAATGGGAAAAAATACTTCATATACTGTAGTAGTAACAAGAAAGACAAAATGCCTAGAGGCAAACTTAAAAGAAATGTGTAAGAAAAATTTTAAACACCTTTAAAAGACAGAAAAGATGCCCTGAATGAAAGGAAAGATATCATTATCTTAGATAATATATACATATCAGTGATCTCCAAAATAATTTAGACATTTAACATGGTTTAATAAAAATCATCAATAACTTTGCTTTAGAACACACGACTCTAAAGTTCACATGGAAGAAACAACTAACATACTTGGGAAAATCCTGAAAAAGAAATGTAACAATGGAAGACTAAGCCTGCTATAGGTTCCCCAGTGAACCCCACGCAGCTCCCCGCAGCACACATACTTTCCCTCTGTGTCCTGATCTAGAAACAGAGTGCCTTGACCACTCTGTGACCTGGCCAGCTGCACGTTCCCTGCAGGCTTGAGTCCAACCAGGGGCCTTGAACATTCTCAGGCACTGATAAAGCTGCTTAGGTTGTTGCTCAAAAACACTGAGAATGTAACTCTTTTGCTAAACATGTAGAAATTAGCCCCCATCCGGAACCAAATTCCTTAAATGCTCATATAAAACCCCATAACCCAACCCCCTCAAGGCATACGTACCTAGGTAGAACATCCCTTGTCTCACCGTCTGACTCGAGGATCTGCAGCAGACTCCTCTATATGGAAGTTGCCCTAATGAACGCTCTCGACTGATCATCCTAGTATTCCGTCCTTCTTTCTTTGAAATCCCAACTGGCCCCATCTCAGGAAGTCCCTTGTAGGAATTCCCCTGCTGCTGCTTTTAGGGTGACTACAGCCATGGATTTGACTTGACAGCACACCTAACAAATATTAAAATATAAAGCCATAATTAAACCTTCTGATACTGGAACATGAACAGATAATTAGACCAAAAAACAAAAACAAACAGACAACCAAAAACAGCACAGAAAATCCTGAAATAAACCCAATAAATACTCTACAGGCCTTTAATATATGATTAAAGGAGGCCGTCGGTGAAAATGTAAAAGAACTGTACTTGGTGTTGAGACAATTCGATATCTATCTAGAAAAGTTAAATTTGGGTTTATACCACATCCATATCAGGGTAAATGTCACTTGGATATAAGATTTAAATATAAAGAAACAATTCCCCTTCCCTAATACACATACCAAAAATATACTAAAAGAAAACATGAGAGAATTTCTTTTAAAACTTGGAATGAGAAACACCTATCTAACTGTGACCTCAAATCTGGAAATCATAAAAAAGTGAAATTACATAGTGAAGTTTAAATCACATAGAGTATAGTTAATGAAAAATATTTTAAGGAAAGTCAAATGACAACAGACTTCCAGTTATTATTTCAAAAGACTGTCACTGTCACCGTAAAAATGGAAACAGGCAGGTGTGGTGGCTGACATCAGTAATCCCAGCACTTTTGGGAGGCTGAGACAGGAGGATCCCTTGAGCCCAGGAGTTCAAGCCCTGCCTGGGCAACATAGGGAGACCACATCTCTACAAAAAAATTAAAAATTAGCCATGTGTGGCGGCGCATCCATGTGGTGGCACATGCTTGTGGTTCTGGCTACTTGGAAGGCTGAGACGGGAGGATGGCTTGAGCCTGGGAGGTCAAAGCTGTAGTGAGCTGTGATCATACCACTGCACTCCAGCCTGGGCAACAGCAAAGACTGTTTCAAAAAAAGAGAGAGACAGAGGAACAAGTTGGAAACCTACGAAACCTTTGGTGGAGAAGCAGGTACAAAAGAAATCCATTCATCATAGATAGAGATAAAAAGAAACTATCTGAACTTTTGATGGCTGCATGAGAACCAGCATGATAGATTAGAATTCTGAGCACACCCATTCATAGAGCAATAGAGCAAGTCTCCACTCACCTGCTGAGTCTCTCCCACAATCTGCACTGAGCACATGCTGGTGGTGTGCTAAAGGCTGGGGATAAGGCAAAGTTGTTGACAAACATCCCTCTATTGTAAACAGGGTCTTCCTCTATGTGCAAGGCAGAGACTTTCCCCAACTACAAGGCAGCAGTCCACCAAAGGCTGGTGTCAGGGCAGATAACTCTGAGAAATACCTTTAAAGCAGCGGCCCCCAACCTTTTTGGCACCAGGGACCGGTTTCATGGAAGACGATCTTTTCACGGACCTGTGGGTGGTGGAGTGGTTTTGGGATTAATCTTTTCCACCTCAGATCATCAGGCATTAGTTAGATTCTCATAAGGAGAATATAACCTAGATCCTTCGCATGTGCGGTTCACAATAGGCCTCACACTCCTATGAGAATCTAATGCCACCGGCGATCTGACAGGAGGTGGAGTTCAGGTGGTAATGCTCTCTCGCCTGCCACTCACCTCCTGCTGTGTGGCCTGGTTCCTAACAGGCCATGGACTGGGACTAGTCCATGGCCTGCGGGATGGAGACCCCTACTTTAAAGGACTCCAGCCCTTCATCATGAAAACTTCAGCTACTCTCCTAAGTCTAAAGGTAGGGTAGAAGTTCTGAGAGAGCTGAGAGAAATCCCTATGAAGCCTACAGACATTAAAAGAATGGTAAGTGGGCTGAGCGCAGTGGCTTACGCCTGTAATCACAGCACTTTGGGAGGCCAAGGCAGGCAGATCACTAGGTCAGGAGTTCGAGACCAGCCTGGCCAACATAGTGAAACCCCATCTCTACTAAAAATACAGAAAAAAAAAAGCCCAGCCTGCTGGCAGGTGCCTGTAATCCCAGCTACTTGGGAGGCTGAGGCAGGAGAATCACTTGAACCTGGAAGGTGGAGGTTGCAGTGAGCTGAGATCATGCCACTGCACACCAGCCCGGACGACAGTGTGAGACTCTGTCTCAAAAAAAAAGAATGGTAAGTGGATATTATGAAAAACTTTATACCACCAAATTTGACAATGTAAATTAAATGGACAAATTCCTTGAAAAACACAACTTCAGCCAGGCGCGGTGGCTCACACCTGTAATCCCAGCACTTTGGGAGGCCGAGGCGGGCAGATCACGAGGTCAGGAGTTTGAGACCAGCCTGATCAACATGGTGAAACCCCATCTCTACTAAAAATACAAAAATTAGCCAGCCGTGGTGGTGTGCGCCTGTAATCCCAGCTACTCAAGAGGCTGAGGCAGGATAATCACTTGAACCTGGGAGGCGGAGGTTGCAGTGAGCCGAGATTGCACCACCGTACTCCATCCTAGGCAACAGAGTGAGACTCTGTCTCAAAAAAAAAAAAAAAAGAAAGAAAGAAAAACGCAACTTCATACAAAACAGAAACAAGAAGAAAAAGAAAATATAAAAACCCTGTATCTATAAAATAAATTACATTTTAATGAAACAAATAAAAACCTCTAGGTTCATGTAGCTTCACAGTAAATGCTATAAAGATTCAAGAAATAAATAATTATAGACACAAACACTTTAAGAAAATAGAGGAGGAAGAAACAATTCCAGCCTCATTTGATGAGACCAGCATAACTCTGATACAAAAACCTGACAAGATCATTAAAATAAAAAAATTAAAGATAAATATCTCTTATGAACATAAATGCAAAAACTCTGAACAAAATATTAGCAAGTTGAATCAGCAATATATAAAAAAATGGTAATACATGATGACCAAGAGTGATTTCATCTTTTGAAAAATAATAGAAACATAAATTGTTTCATCCTGCGAAAAATCAATGTAATTCACCACATTAACAGAATAAAGGAGAGAGGGAAAAAAAGTGCACTCCTCTTAATATATGCAAAATAAAATTGAAAAATTCAATGCAAATTTAAGATTTTTAAAAATAGCTTAAAACTAGGAATAGAAGCAAACTTCCTCAGTTTGATAAAGATCATCTGCCAAAAGCATCTACAGATAGCATCATATTAATGGTGACACACTGAGTAATTTCCCCCTACAACTGGAAATAAGGCAATATTCCCACTTGTATTTAACTCTGGACTGGAAATGTTAACCAGTTGAATATGGCAAGGAAAAGATTGGAAAGGAAGAAGTATACTTTTCATTATTTGCTGACATGATTATGTACATAGAAAATCATGATGACATGATTGCGTTCATAGAAAAACCCTGTAGAATCTACAAAAAATATGTATATTTTTAAAAATCTACTAGAACTAATAAGTGAACTTAGCAAGGTCACAGATACAAAGTCAATATATAAAAAGCAACTGAACCTCTATATATTTGTAACAAACAAAGCATATTAGTCCGTTCTCACATTGCTATGAAAAGCTACCTGAGGCCAGGCATGGTGGCTCACGTCTGTAATCCCAGCACTTTGGGAGGCCGAGGCAGGCGGATCACGAGGTCAGGAGATTGAGACCATCTTGGCTAACATGGTGAAACCCTGTCTCTACTAAAAATACAAAAAATTAGCCGGGCGTGGTGGAGGGCGCCTGTAGTCCCAGCTACTTGGGAGGCTGAGGCAGGAGAATGGCGTGAACCCGGGAGGCAGAGCTTGCAGTGAGCCGAGATCGCGCCACTGCACTCCAGCCTGGGTGACAGAGCGAGACTCCGTCTCAAAAAAAAAAAAAAGCTACCTGAAACTGGGTACTTTATAAAGAAAAGAGATTTAATTCACTCACAGTTCTGCAGGATACACAGGAAACATGGCTGGGAAGGCCTCAAGAAACTTAGAATCACGGCAGAGGGCAAAGGGCAAGCAGACATGTCTTAATGGCCAGAGAAGGCTGAGAACAGCAAAAGGGGAGGTGCTACACACTTTTAAATAACCAGATCTCATGAGAATTCACTCACTATCATGAGAACAGCATGGGGGAAATCCACCCCCACAATCCCAACCCCTCCTCCAACAATGAGGATTACAATTCAACATGAGATTTGGCCATAGATACAAATCCAAATCATATTAAAAAATGAAATTTAAAAATAGCATAATATTAGCAACAGACACCAAACAGGTAGGAATAAATCTAAGATGTACAAAACTTTTATACTGAAAACAACAAAACATTCTTGAGATAAATTAAGTCCTAATAAATAGAGATATATCATCAATATTGTTAAGACATCCATTTTCCCAATTTAATTCACCATAAGCCCAAGCAAAATCCCAGGAGTCATTTTTGTGTAAGTTGACAAGGTGATTCTAAAATGCGTAGGGAAATATAAAGAACCTAGAGTAGACAAAATGATCTTGAAAAAGAACAAAGTTGGAAGACACATGATTCAACTCTAAAATGTATTATAACGCTACAATCATCAAGACAATGTATTGATTTAGGCATAGACATAAAGATAAATAAAATGAATAGAGATCCCAGAAACAGACCCATACTCACCTGGTCAATTGATTTTGAACAAAGAGTCCAAGGTAAATCAATGAAGAAAGAATAGTCTTTGTACAATTGTATATCTGTATTTAAAAAAAAAAAATGAACCTCAACCCTTGCATGACACTGTCCACAGAAAGTAAATGAAATGGATTATAGATATTAGCTTAAAATCTGAAGCTATAAAACTTTTAGAAGAAAACATAAGAGAAATATCTTCATCACCCTAGTATAGGCAAGGATTTCTCAGACTAGATATGATAAAAACTAACCAAAAAAAAAGGTACTGATAATTTGAACTTTACCAAAATTAAAAACATCTGTTCTTTGAAAAACACTGTAAGAAAATAAAAATAAAATAATATTTAATAAAAGACTTGTATCTAGAACATATAAAGAACTCTTACAACTCAATAGTAAGAAAATACACAATTTACAAATGGACAAGAGATTTGAACAAACACTTCACAAATGAAGATCTATGGCAAAAAAACAAAAGTGCATGAAATGATTATCATCATTACTTAAGAGGAAAATATGAATTTAAATCCACAACGAGTTATCACTACACACCCCTAGAATAGTTAAAATTAAAAAGCTGGACAATATCAAGTGTTATGAGGATGTGGAGCAATTAGAACTCTCATGTACCACCGATGGGAGTGTAAAAGAGTACAACCATCTTAAGGAACACTAGAGCAATTTCTTATACTCATATACCTACCCTATAATCCAGAAATTCCTAGGTATTTACTCAGGAAAAATGAAAACACATGCCTACAAGTTATACACAAATGCTCCTAGTCCCTAACTGAAAACAATCCGACTGTCCATTAACAAGTCTTTGGATAAACATATGGTGGTATATTCATGTAATAGAATACTATTCAGCACTAAAAATGAACTGTTAACACATGAATGAATCCAACAAACAACATGAATGAATCTCAAAAACATTATGCTTGAATGAAAGAAGCAGGGTACAAAACAGTATATACTATAACGATTCTAAAATATGTGAAGTCCAGAAACAAACAAAAACTAATGGTGGCAAATTAGAAAATGCTTGCCCAGTTGAGAGGCATTGGGTAACTGACTAGAAAGGGCACTTCCTGGGGTTATACAAATGTTCCAAATTTTGGTTTAGGTGGTTTTTGCACAAGTGAATACCCCTGGCAAAATTTTTAAAACTGAATACTTTAGACATGTGCATTTTATTATGTACAAATTATGCTTTGATTTTTAAAAATTATAATTAGATTTATCTCTATATATTTGTGCCCAGCAATAATAATATCATTTTCAAGAGATGCTGATCGATTCCTTTGCATTGTGATAATTGTCTTATTATAACTATTTGTAATTATATGAAGTCTTCATAAATGTGACCAAGTGCAATAATAAAGTTGTAAAACACTTAAAATAGTAACTGGCAGACTGGGGAAAATATTTGCAACTCAGCTCTCAAAGGGCTAATGACCCTCATATATAAGAATTCTTAAAAATATATCTTTAAAATACCATAAATTCAACATCCCTTCATGATAAAATCTCTCAACAAATTAGGAAGAAAGCAGTATGGCAGTTCCTCAAAAAATTAAAAATAATAGCAGGGCACAGTGGCATGGGCCTGTAATTCTAGCTACTCAGGCGGCTGAGGCAGGAGGATAGCTTGAGCCTAGGAGTTCAAAGCTGTGGTGTATGATGATAGTGCCTGTGAATAGCCACTGCACTCCAGCCTGGGTGACAGAGTAGGACTGTATCTCCAAGAAAAAAAAAAATTAAAAATAGAACTACCATATGATCCAGCAATCCCACTACAGAGTATATATCCAAAAGAAATGAAATCAGTATATTGAAGAGATATCTGAACTCCTTTGTTCATTGCAGCACTATTCGCAGTAGCTGAGATAAGGAATCTACTTAAATGTCCATCAACAGAAGCATAGATAAAGAAACTATGGTACGTTTATATACATATTACAGTTTACACACACACACACACAATGGAATACTATTCAGGTATAATAACAAAATGAAATCCTGTCATTTGTGGCAACATGGATGAACCTGGAAAACATTTTTAAACTAAATAAGCTAGGCATAGAAAAATAAGTCCCACAGGGTCTCACTTCTATGTGGAGTCTAAGAAGTTGTTCTTATAGAAGTGGAAAGCAGAATAGTGGTTAGCAGAGGACAGGAGGATGGGGAGAAGCCGGAGAAGGTGAGAGATTGGTCAATAGGTACAAAGCTATAGTTACATAGGAGGAATAAGTTCTGGTGGTCTGTTGCACAGAAAGATCACTAGAGTTAACAACATTGTATTGTGTATTTCAAAATAGCTAGAAGAGAGGTTTTTGAATGTTCTTATCACAAAGAAATAACACATGTTTAAGACAATAGATGTTAAACTATCATCATTACACAATTATACATGTATCAAAACATCACATTGTACCCCACATATGTACAATTATTATGTGTCAATCATAAATAAAAAAATAAAAATGAAAGTCATAGGACTGTTAAAAGAAAACGTAAATTACCAAAGTAAAGACTGCTTTACTCTGGGAGTGGAGTGCTTTCATCACAAGTGGATTTCACTCTTAGGTGTAGCCACTTTTCCAATTTCTGGTTTTATTTTCACATTTAATGGTGGTGTGAAAAAAGGGAACAAAGAAAGAAGAGAGAGAGGAGGAAAAAAGAGAGATGCACACCTATGCTCAAAGAAAGTACTGGACAGAACTATACAAACGTATTAATAACGGGGTGGAATTATGGGCCTTTTTTTCTCCTAATGGATTTTATGTATTTTTTTTACAGTGGACGCATACCTTCTCCTCATTTATAGGAAATGCTATCATGCAAATGAGAACTATTTCTGACGAAACTATTATATCTAGAAGTACTTTAAATAATTTTCACGAAGTTCAATTTATGAGTCAAAATTTTATTCCTTCAACAGGCAATGCTTTTATTATTCTTTTATGCCCACCCACAGAACATGGGTGGGGATAAATTAATTAAGAAAGCTTCATGAACTTTTTACATATAAATGCTGCATCATTTTATATTCTAGTAGCTGATAATATTTTTTAAAGCTCATTTAAATCTACCTAACTTATATTTGGAGTTTTCTTCCACAGTTTTCATCAGACATGGTGCCCATATTGGTTCCTTAAAATAGATGTAGAAGCTGGGAAGGTGGTGCATGCCTGTAATCCCAGTTACTTCAGCGGCTAAGGTGGGAGGATTGCTTGAGCCCAGGAGTTCAAGTTCAGCCTGGACAACATAGCAAGGCTCTGCCTCTAAAACATAAAAAAAAAATTAAAAAAAAAAGTAAACAGATGTAGTAAAGAAATCCACTGGCAATTTATATGTCCTTCTCAAAAAGCCTTTGTATTATAAAATCTTCAAATGTGTATAAAAATAGAAGATTGTCTATTTAACCCTGTATAACCATCAGATAGGCTTACATTTTGCCATATTTGCTTAGTCTTTAAAAAAAATACAGATTATAACATTTCATCCCTAAATACTTTAGCAAGCATTTCTAAAATATAAGGACACCTTATAGCCACAAAACTGTTTTTACACCTAACAAAATTAACAACAATTTTGTAATATCACCTAATTCTTAGACCATATTCAAATTTCCCCCATTTCTGCCCAAAATGTATTTTATAGTTATTTGTTTGAACTAGGATCCATATAAAGTCTGACTGACCACTTCATTTCTAAAAGCTAGTCTTTTTAAAATCTAAAATAGTTTCCATCATCACCACTACTTTTTTCTTTCTTCTACTTCTTTTGTTTTTTAATGTTATTGACTTGTACTTGGTTAACTGTTTAATAAAGTGTTTCCTGGAAATTTAAAGAATGATTTGGCAACACCGCCAAAGAACGCACTGTAAAAATGATCATCTCAAAAGAGAAAATCAGACTCATTTTTAATATCAAAATCTTGCAAATCTCCATCTTGAACATCAATACTGTAGTGTGGAGGGGCGGGGCAAGTAGGAATATTAGAAAAATTCCATAAAACTAGCATATTTTAAGAGCTGGGTGCAGTGGCTCATGCCTGTAATCTCAGCCCCTCTGGAGGCTGAGGCAAGAGACTCACTTGAACCCAGGAGTTTGAGTCTGCAGCGAGCTATGATTATAGCACTGCACTCCAGCCTGGGTGACAGAGGGCGACCCCGTTGAAAGAAAGAAAAAAGGAAAGAAAGAAAAAAGGAAAGAAAGAAAGAGAGAGAGAGAGAGAGAAGGAAAGGAAGGAAGGAAGGAAGGAAGGAAGGAAGGAAGGAAGGAAGGAAGGAAGGAAGGAAGGAAGGAAGGAAGAAGGAAGGAAGGAAGGAAGGAAGGAAGGAAGGAAGGAAGGAAGGAAGAGGAAGGGAAGAGAAGGGAAGGGAAGGGAGGAAGGAAGGAAGGAAAGGGTAGAGGAAAGGAAGAAAAAAGGAAGAAAGAAAGAAAGAAAGAAAGAAAGAAAGAAAGAAAGAAAGAAAGAAAGAAAGAAAAGAAAGAAAGAGAAAGAAAGGAAGGCCCTGATTTTAGAAAGCTGCCTTCCCTTTGGAGCCTCTCAACCTGGAAGAGACATCACAATTTCCCTTCTAGCCTGGAGAAACACAAGCTTAATGTAGCTTGCAGGAAGCCTGACTTCAGCTGGCTTTAACACCCCCAGGAGGAGTTAAAATGTGAAAGAACAGCACTTTGCCTTTTAGGAGGCTCATCTTAACACAGACAACAGAGGTAAGAGAAAACATTTTAAGCTAATGACATTTACTGCTAACCAGATCTGGTTGAAGCAATCCATTGGACTCCAGTTTGCAAGTCTCATTTCTTAAAAGATTCATTTATCTTAGAATGCTCAACCAAAAGCACCCCACCTTCACATTTCTCTGAGTATTATGCTAGACAATGAATTATTCTCCCAGCTAGTTAACTATCTTTAACCCCTAGGCTGCTACAATATTGCGTGTATGTTAATTCGACTGCATTGCAAATTACCTGACATTGAACAACAATAATAAAAGAGAAAAATATTAAGCCTAATGGAAGGAATGTTGCTAGGGAGATTTTTATAAGATGGAACCAAGAAAGTCCTTCATGTATAGAAGGAAAATTTCTGAAATCATCCAACATGCAATAATTGAGCATCTGCCAACTGGGTCAGCTGCTGACCCATTTCTATACTGGTCAGTGGGGTCTAGAAAGGGTGAGGCTTTCATTGGCAGATTTGGGCCACATTCCCACTCCTAAGGTCAGAGGTGAAGTCAACTTCATCCAACCTAAATCTAAGAGTCATGAACAAAGCCTTCCCCAAGGAAAATCAAAAGCAGCTACCAGCAGAAGGGGGAATGAATCCTGGGCAGCAAAACCAATAGATAGATGGGCATCCATAGAGCCAGAGATAAGTGAAATCAGAAATATCAAAAAGGGGCCATGAGTGTGTGTCTCCTCTGTCTATTAGAATGCTTGGGTCACTAATGCTTTTTACTAGCTTTGATCCTTCCCTAGTGGTATCCCAGTCTCTCAGGTCTCTGGGTCCATTGGGTTTGTTGGCCTATTGGGCAAGCTTCCTATTATATTTCCTCTCTTGTGCGGGAAAGCCTTGTCTCCAACTAAAAGCATTTTTCTAAAGTCCTTAATGGAATGACCTTAATGGAAAGAGTGTTTTAGTCCCAATCCCTGGAAACACATCATAGTTCAGCTATGTCCGCTGTTGAGTCCAGCCTTAGTGGGAGAAATCATGCATTTCTTGATTTCGTTCTTCTAGACGTCGAAAGGCAACATAAAAAAACAGTCCTTTAATTTTTCAGGGAAAGATGAAATGAAGGCAGGGAGTTTTCAAATCACTAAGCAGATTCACCTTTCTAGTAAAAAGAGATTCCTGTCAGGGCTTTCCTAGCCCAGAGAGGTTGCTTGGTCCTGCCTTGTGGTTCTTGCCTTCTCCTTCCCTCCTGCAAGCAGCTCAGAAACAGAGGGAAAACTCTGTAAGTATGGGCACAAGACAACACCAATCTTCCTCTGGCCCTGCTAGAATCGCTTATCAGAGCCTTCCAGAGAGGGACACATGTGTGCTAAAAGATGCATGGCAAATATTATGGATAATACGTTAAAAAATAAAAGGGGAATGAGTCATGTTGGCAAGTGAATTTATGTTTATACAAAATATTTGTGGAAACATGCTTTCCACTTTGGAGATTGTCCTAATCCATCACCATGACACTAATGTTGCAAGAAGCAAATCCGTCAGACAGTGACCATTACTTTTTAATAGACCACTCCATTTTCAGCAATCATACTAACAAAATCAGGACATAGCCCAGTCTGCTTGCAGGAGATGAAAACTACTTTCAAAGACTTCACAAATGCTCCCCTGCACAATGAGGAAGCTTGCTCACAGGTAGTCCAGATGCAGAACAGGACAGGAGTGTCAAGGGAACTCCGCTATGCGGATTCTTCTAGGGCCTGGCCAACATCTGTGTGGTGCCTACACAGCCGGTGCCAAGTTTGTTTTTCAGAAAGCTGTTCTCATTTTGCCCAGAAAGGCTCTGCTTGAGGGCTAGGTGTATGGCCTTTGCTTTCAGATTATATAAGATGTAAAAACACATGATCTGGATCACATAGGCCAAAGTATGATTTTTTTAAAGTGCTTACCAAAGACACGAAGAAAGAGCCTTAAAAAAAAAAAAAAAAAAAACTATCTGATATATTTGTGACTACACCAGAACACAATTCATTCATTCATTCTTTTGACAATTACCTCCTAAATGGTGGGAACTGTGCGTGATGTTATGAAATATGAATATTTATAAGTCATGGTCCCTGCTCTCAAATGAAAGGGAAAGACACAATTGGCCATGCTAAATATCAGAACTAATTAAGTACAAATAAGAAGCTATAGGAGCATAAAGAAATAAGTGATTTATGAAACTTCATGTGAATTGAGAAAAACTTCAGGGAGGAAATTTTTGGATGCTGACCTTGAAGGATAGCTAGTAATTATTCTTTTATGATGTTGATGATGATGACTTTCTTTTGTTGCCTTATTTAAAAAGCGATATATTTGTATTATAGAAAATATACATAAGCTCCCTACTCAAATATAACTACTATTGATATTCCCAATTTTTTCTAGCAATATGTACTTTTTACAAAAATTCATTCATATTTCATGATTAGACTTGTAGCCTGCTTCACCCAGCATGCATGTGTGTATGAGTGTGCATGCACATATCTAATGTTGTAACAGAAGCTCTCTTATTTGATAGAATGGGATGCACTAGGTCAGTAAAAAAAAATTCAGTCAATGCAAGGAATCATCAGATAGGATAAAAACCAACACCTGAAATATCTTATTTTAATTTAAAGCCAAGTCCTATACCTTCACTCTTCTGCTTTCGGGCCAGCACCTTTTCTCTGGGCACAGCACTGCCAGGAGGCTGTCCTGGCAGCAGTCTTGAGTAAGCCATCTTCCCCATGCACTATGTGTAAAGTTTAGTTTTTAAGTCTTTAACATAAAGGAAGAATTGAGAGTGGCTGGCAGAGTAATGTGACTCCAAAAACCTTCTAAACCTTTATAGTTCTTCTCTGCTCTTTAGTTGCCTCACCCACCTAATTCCATGGCACTTTTCAGTGATTACTGTTCAGTGTTTCCAAAGCATTCAGCTCTTGGTAGAAAGATCAGCTCTCTTCATGTTCACTGTCTTATGTACCCTGTTGACATAGTACCAAAATACATATAAATGGATAATTATAATAAGCAATAGAATTAGTGGCCGGGCACGGTGGCTCACGCCTGTAATCCCAGCACTTTGGGAGGCCAAGGCGGGTGGATCACGAGGTCAGGAGATCGAGACCATCCTGGCTAACACGGTGAAACCCCGTCTCTACAAAAAATACAAAAAATTAGCCGGGCGTGCTGGCAGGCGCCTGTAGTCCCAGCTACTTGGGAGGCTGAGGCAGGAGAATGGTGTGAACCCAGGAGGCGGAGCTTGCAGTGAGCGGAGATCGCGCCACTGCACTCTAGCCTGGGCGACAGAGCAAGACTCCGTCTCAAAAAAAAAAAAAAAGAATTAGCACCAGCAGGTTTGGGAGCATACGACTCAGCCCACCAAAGCCAAGAGGACAGGAGTACGAGTCCCTGGTAACCAAAGCATTCAGGCTGCCATGGGCTTCAGTCAGCAATGGTTACATGTCAACTCTCTCAAGTCCAGCAAGTTGGCTAAAATTAATGTTTATTATATAAGACAAAGCTCTATGTCATTGTATCTGTTTTCTGTTGTTGCGCTAACAAATTACCACCAATTTAGCAGCTTAAAACAACATCCTCATTTACTTCACAGTCGTGTGAGTCAGAAGTCCAGGTGGTCTCAGCTGGGTTCTCTGCATAAGGTCTCACAAGGCCTAAAACAAGATGTTGGCCATCTCAGCTCTTACCTGAAAGTTCCAAGGAAGAATCTGCTTCCACGCTCATTCAGGTTGCTGACTGATTGCAGCTGTAGGTCTGAGGTCACTGTTTCCTTGCTGGCTGTCAGGTGGGGCTACTCGCAGCTCCTGAAGGATGCCCACACTCCTTGGCATGTGGCTGCCTCCACCTTCGAGCCAGCAGTGGCACGCCAGATCCCTCCAAGGGCTTCAAATCTATGACTTCCCCTCTGCAATCAGAAAAGAAAACTCTCAGCTTTTAAAAGAACTCGTATGATTAGGTCAAGCCCACCCAGATAAGCCTATCTTTTTTTTTTTTTTTTTTTGAGACAGAGTCTTGCTCTGTCGCCAGGCTGGAGTGCAGTGGCACAATCTCAGCTCACTGCAACCTCCGTCTCCCAGGTTCAAGCGATTCTCCTGCCTCAGCCAGGCACCACCACACCCAGCTAATTTTTGTATTTTTAGTAGAGACAGGGTTTCACCATGTTGGCCAGGGTGGTCTCGATCTCTTGACCTTGTGATCCCCCCGCCTCGCCCTCCCAAAGTGCTGGGATTACAGGTGTGAGTCATCGCAACCGGCCTAAGCCTATCTTAAAGTCAACTATGCCATATGACAAAACAGAATCATGGGAGTGATAGCTTATCAATCAATGAGTTCTGGGGAGTAGAGCTTGCAATCTTGGTTTTGGAATTCTGCCTACCACAGTCATTAAAATGGGGACAAAAGGAAAGGGTCTTCCAGGCTAAATGGAGTGCATAAGCAAAGACATAGGGAATGACAGGGCATTGGGTGAACAATCTGGAGAACAGTAACACCGTATCCCCCTTTAATCCCGGCTGGAACCCCTTCTGCTTCTAACATCCCAACTGAAAGCAGATAAAAGAAAGTGAGAAGATGAGAAAATAGAAATTAAATCATGCTAAGATTTCTAAATAATATTTCTTTCGGTTGTATCCTAATCATTAGTTTATGAAATGATGAGTTAAGGATCTAAAGAAGTGCCATCACATTCTTTCCCAAGAGACCAAGAGATAACATTCATTGGTCTACTGACAATGATATAATGATGTCAAAATATAGCCACTTTCTAGCTGTTCAAGTGGAAAAAATTTAAATGAGAATTCCCAATGCTAACAGATAAAACTGATATTGTCAAAAATTGCAGTGTAAACGAGTACAACTCATTAAGAATACAATTTTCTAATATGCTAAAAAGAATAAAAATATTCATACCCTTTGACCTCACTTTGAGGACATTATACCAAGGAGATAACCCAAAAGAATTTTTTGAATTATGCAATAAAAATATACTTTGCAGCAACATTTATATACCGTGGTTTTTTGTTTGTTTGTTTTTGTTTTTGTTTTTGTTTTTGTTTTTGAGACAGAGTCTTGCTCTGTTGCCCAGGCTGGAGTTCAGTGGTGCGATCTGGGCTCACTGCAAGCTCTGCCTCCCAGGTTCATGCCATTCTCCTGCCTCAGCCTCCCGAGTAGCTGGGACTACAGGTGCCCACCACCACGCCTGGCTAATTTTTTGTATTTTTTTTTAGTAGAGACGGGGTTTCACCGTGTTACCCAGGATGGTCTCGATCTCCTGATCTCATGATCCACCCGCCTCAGCCTCCCAAAGTGCTGGAATTACAGGTGTGAGCCACTGCACCGGTCCTATATACTATATTTTTAATCTAAATGTTCATAAATGAAAAATGGTTAAATTAGAGTCTCACCATTTAATGAAATAAGCATTTTAATTGTGAAGACTATAATGTAATACTGAAAAATGTGGATGATACTTTACAATTAAAAGTAAAATACAAAATCTTATCTATCCTACAATTACAACTGTGTAAAAAATTCTTCTGTCCATAAACAAGATTTGGGAGGAAACTTGAAAAATGAAAACAATTTGATTAAGATTGTGGATGAACTTTCCCTTTCACTTTGATTTATATTAATAGTGCCTTACGGTTGTTTGTGCAATAAATAATAATGGTAGTAAGCTTTAGAAAAGTCATATATGAACTCCTAAAGACTCTGACTACTGTGAATGTCACTGCACTCTCACCAGTTTTAAAAGGACCAGGGGCAGTTAATCAAACAAAATATAGATTACAAGTCAAGGCCACTGTAAAATGAGCCCTCAATCTCTGAGCTCAGTTCTTGAAGCAGCCCTACAAAGGAGAATTACAAGTACGTTTTCTTTCTATGCTGTTTTCATTTTATCTTCAGTAAATCAGCACATGTGGTATTGAAAATTGTATCCTCTGCCACCTGAAGCAATGAGGAATGTAAAAAGGTAAAGAGAATTGCAACAATTCACAATTCCTGGAAAGAGAAAAAAGTGGTTATTTGCAAGAGTGTGTCACAATGAAGAGACTAAAAACTCCTTAATCAAGCCTATTATCTAGAGAGTTATTAATTAAAAGGGGCTTTGTTTTTCGCTCATCATTTGGTAATTAAAAATATCTCTAAAAAGAATTCACATTCTAAACCTGAACTGGACAGATATCATATTCAACTGCTGGAAAGTGACTTAAAAAGCAAAGAAACCAAAAATCACACCTTTTAGCCAAAAGACGAGATGAACTAAGCTGTCCCTCCTGTTGTGTAGATTTTGTTATCTGCAAACACACAATAGCATCTACCTCTTCTAAGATGAAAATTGTTTTAATTCTGTTTCACTGAGAATTGGCTCATTTTTATAATGAGACTTGCATCTCAGTGCCCTGAATCTCAAGTCCAGAAATCCACTAGAGGACCTGTTACTGTGGAGAGAAGATCACAGTCTCCATTAAGGTTGGCGATTGATCAGGTAGCGTTGACCTGCCTCACCTCTGTGGGCTTCTAATTCCCTCTGGTTTCATTTTCATCAAAGAAGCAAACATTGTGAGGAAGTAGTTCTATTACCATACTTAAAATTCCTATACTAGTCAGCAGTACTCAGAAAAAAATCATGTCTCCTCCAGCTCTAGGGGATCTACTGCAAATCCTTTAAATTGTCATATTATCCTCTCATTTGCTTCTATTTTAGCAAAGCAAATGATTAAAAATTAAACTTTCATTTAGAAGCGTAATTATTTTAAAGGGTGTCAGGGCTTCATGTTAAACAAATTTACCTCAGCAAATAGAATGAGGCTTTGGAATTTCGATTGGAGAGTTAATGAAATAACCATAATTTGGTTAGGTGAATCAACCTACATCATCTTATTTGAAGAGATTTCTCTCATTATTTATTCAGTTGTCATGTATGTAGTTGTTACTTATTCTTTCAGTAAATATCTTAGCTGTGATTCTGACTGAATCAGAGAAACAATCAGGAAGATAATTTTCTAGATACATGAAAATGAAAATTAATGTGATTTCCCTCAAAGACAGTGGGAATTTATAAGTTTAAGAAGTAGTAATAGTACTAATCTGAATTTCTAAATCCTTAAAAATTCCCCATGGAACATAAAATTTTGTTCCGAATACTTGAGATAAATTAGTTTAGTGTTATGAGTTGGAAGAGGCCAATACCTGGCCCAGTGCCTGAAAATCTCTAGGTTGAATGAACGAATGAATGAACAAATGAACCGTCAACCTAAATAACAGAGAGAGGCTCTCTAAAAGAAAATGATATTTATTCAAAAACAAGTATTTGGGAATAGAGGGGCTTTTAGAGAATCTCTCTGTTACTTAGATTGACAATATGCTAATCTAGTCAACTGTCTAAGCAGTTGGGTACCACAGAGCTCATGGAGTCCAGGAGCTGGTGCAGAGGCAAGCCACTGGACATAGGTGTGATAAATATGCAATGGAAGTGCCACCTCTTTGTCTCTTCTACCTTAAGATTGTACCCCCACCACCAGCACAATAGGCCTACTAGATTTCATTGTGGGGAAGGAAAGATAAGGGAATGGTGGTGAGTAAGTCTACCCCTCAGTGTATGGGTATGGACCAAGAGTGTAGATGGAAGCCCATATATGTTATTTACAAGTGATAATCAAGCTAGGGGAAGGTGCGTGTTTTCACTGAGCGCTCTCCACCCACCCGCACAGCCCTCTTCCTACATGCCAGAGGAGTCCACTCTGTGCTCCAGCGCCAGCTCTTGGTCCTGTGAGCCCTGGCGGGAGCAAGGGTACACTGGGGCAGGGCAGGTGGGAGCCAGGCTGACTCCTCAGTTGTTCCTAGACTGGCCCAACAAGGGAACAATCTAGTCAACCTCCCCAGGCAGCTAGCCTGGCAAGGCAGCTGGCAATAACTTATGCTGAAAGACCAGCCAACTGACGGCTGTCCCACCTTCCTCTCAGGGAGAGAACCATGCAACACCACCAGCAGTCCTCGGCTGAGAAAGGCAGGTTAGAGAAGCTCAGCTCACCATGCAGTCACCATGCAGCCACCATCAGAATGAGGTCCACCCATCCAAACTGCATGGCTTGGAGTAACGGAAGCAAAGTCCCGAGGGAAAAATCCAAGATGATCTCTGGGGAAGTGACAAGCACCCCACAACCTTAGGTGTGCAACCGGGGCTACTCTTGACCTCTTGAGCCTCGGCCTCTTCACTCTGACACCAGGGGCCGATGCCCTCACCTCTAAGAGGTTTGGGGAGGACTCCATGAGACGCCTTCAACTCAGCACTCTGAGGCCAGCACAGAGTGAGAGCTCCACAAACCAGAGCCTGGCGCGCTGTCGGTGCTTGGGAAGAATGCGTTCTGTCCGAGAAGGCAAGAATAGTTAGTTTGAGGCTGGCTGAGGTCCCCTGGCGGAAGCCCCCCACGTGGGGGTAGCCGTAGGGCCGCTCAGAGGAAGGCTCCATGCTGCCGCCCACGGGCCCGGGTGCGTCAGGTCTCCTCGGACCTCGGGCGAGCTCAGGCGGGCGGCGGCCTGGCCCGTGCCCGCTCCCCCACGCATCTGAACATGCCGGGCTCTGCTGGCTGGCCCAGATGGCAGAGAGAGCCGGGTGGTGCCCTCGGGGAGGGGCGGGACTCTCCCCGCAGGGTCCCAGATGGCTCGGGAAGAAAAGCCATCAACCAGGAAATGAAGAAAACAGCAGGTCAATTACTGGCGGGCCTGTGATGCGAGGGGCCCCCGAGGAGGCGGGGACTGCCAGGGCCACCCACCCTCAGCGTGCGGCCCGTAGGGTGTGCTGCTGGTCCTGCGATCCCAGGACCCCAGCCCCATGTCCCGGGGACTGGGAGCTGCGCGCGGACACACTGACTCTGGGCTGCTAAGACACGCCTTTTCTCTGAGCTGCCTGCCAGGAGGTCACGGGCAAAGCGGCTGCGGATCTGGCTCTTTTTTATTTTTTGAGAACCCAGCGATCTGGAGCTGGTCAGCCTGGTGCACAACTCTTTTTCCCTTTCTTTTCAATGTTTTTCTCATTGTAGCCTCCTTTACCCCTGCCCCCACCGCTCTCTTAAGTGCTTTTAATCGGAGGAAAAATTGACCCGCAGAAATCACTGCATTGTACCCAAGACAGTATTTGAACTTCCTAATAGCCCTTCGAATCCCCTCAGGGCTCTGCTTCTAATAAACCAAACCTTCAAAGTGGAATAAAACCGTTTTCTCACCCTGCCAACCTTCTTCATAATTAGCCTCAACTAGAGGGTCCCACTTGGACTGTCTGGCTGACAGCTGTGCCACCCAGGCCTGGAAACTGGGCCCTCAAGGACTGGTAGCAGAGAAAACAAAGGGGGAAACTGGCTGCCCCCACTGAGCCTGGGCTGGGTGTTCTATAAAGCCATCCTGTGCCTATGAACTATTAAACCCATTTTACAGGAAGGGAAGTGAAGATCATGGGGACGGGTGATTCTCCCAAGGCCCTCTCCTTTGTAAGCTGTAGTTAGGTCTGGAATCCTGGTCTATGGGTCTCTAAATGTTCTTATACCTCTTCCTGTGCCACATAAGATTCTCACTGGGTTATCAGCTATTTTAGTCACCGCTGGATTTAGTGAAATCAGCTACAGAGCGTCTATGATTTTCACTCCGGGGCTATGTTAATCATTCACCCTTTATAGGCCACTCGTAGGCACTTACAGTTTCTGAAAGGCCACTATAAGAATCATACTTCATTTAGTTGGCTCTCTGTGGTAGACTCTATGGCACTGGTAAATCTTCCTCAGACTAATACATCTGGGTGCTCTCTGGCATTCAAGGGGGTGCAACTTTGCATAGAAATGTATCTGTCCACCCGGACATCACACTGCTTTTAGCATCATAAAAACATGTTTCCTTGCCTGTATTTTCTAGTGCAGATTTTCTCCTTTTCAATGTCCTTGGGTTTAAAGCCTTCATAGAGCATAGTAATCTAAAGTCACAATGAAAATGTGTATTTCCTTTTCAAATGTGAGAAATGAGAAAAGCCATAATCATAGATTAATACTATAGAGTTTAAACTGGAGTGCTCTGTCCAAGTGAATTTACAGCAACATCTTTACCAATGCTCCAGTCTTCCCCCTGAAGAAAATGTTTTATTTTCCCAAGACCTGCTTATTATATCAGAAAAAAAATTCACTTATTTCTTCAGCCACATTTCTCCTTTGTTTTGCCTTGATGGTGTGTGTAAAAACGAAATGTACTAATAAACAAATACCAAGAAATACCATAGAAGCAAGAAAAAAAAGAAAAAGACTGACAATCCAAAGCTAAAGATTAAATTAAATTAAGACCCATAACTTCTAGGCTGTAAGGAACAGAGCTTTCATCTCCCCAATGTTTAACAAGCATTTCTCACGTGCCAGGCCCTGTGCTAGGCACTGGTGAACAAACCACTGTCTATGACTTCAGAAATCACAGAGTAGTGGGGAATATATGCCTGAAGCCAATAGTTACAAGGTATTAATTAAGCCTTACAGAGAACTGTGAGGACATGTAACAGGAAGCTGTAAGCTAGACTGGGGTGAGGGAAGTTTCCAGAAGGAAGACAGAGTCTTTGTTGAGTTGAAAAGGAGATTGCCAGTTAAGACAGGTGTTTTAGTCTGGTTTATGTTGCTTATAACAAAATGCCTGAAACTGAGTAATTTATAAAGAAAAGGAATTTATTTCTCACAGTTATAAAGCCTGAGAAGTCCTAGGTACAGGGGCTGCATCTGGTGACGGTCTTCTTGCTGGCAGAGACTGCAGTGTCTCGAGGCAGTGCAGGGCATCACATGGTGAGGGGGCTAACTGTGCTAGCTGAAGTATCTTTTCCTCCTCTTATAAAGCCATTAGTCCTACTCTCAGGATAACTCATTAATCCACTAACCCATTAATCCATTCATTATGAGTGGATTAATTCATTTATGAGGGCCCAGCCCTTATAAAACCAATCACCTCTTAAAGTTCCCACCCCGAAATACTGCCACCTTGGGGATTAAATTTTAACATGAGTTTTGGAGGGGACAAACATTTAAACCAAACTGCTGGGGACAGTGGCTCACACCTATAATCCCAGCACTTTGGGAGGCTGAGGTAGGAGGATCACTGGACCCCAGGAGCTCAAGACCAGCCTGAGCAACATGGCAAAACCCCATCTCTACAAAAAATACAAAATTAGCTGGGCGTGGTGGTGCACACCTGTGGCCCCAGCTACTCAGGAAGCTAAGGTGGGAGGATCACCTGAACGCTAGGAGGTCAAAGCTGCAGTGAGCCATGATCATGCCACCGCACTCCAGCCTAGGTGACAGAGCAAGACCCTATCTCAACCATAGCAAAGGGGCAAAAAGCTCTCAGGCAATGAAGAGTATGTGGGAGTATGTCGGCAGCAGGAGAGCCTGGCAGGGTGGAAGAACTGAAAAGATTCCAGAAAGACTGATGAAAAAATATAGAGAACAGGGTGGTGCAAGGTGAGTTTGGAGAGGTCCCAGCCTATCAGTGGACATGACCTTTGCCTTAGAAACCTAGTCCAGTTGTGTAGACCACAGAGGGTAAGCTCCATGAGAACAAGGACCAAGCCTGCTTTTACTTGTTGTACTTGGCATACTTGCTAGCCCAGCACTAGTACGTGGTAGGTTCTCATTAAACAGTGGCTATTTCTGCATTATTGTCACAAGTCTATTCATTTCTCCCACTTTCTCTCTATTTCTTTCCCTACCCTCTAACTAAATGTTGCACCTGTTTCTCTCACTGTTCTTTCCCTTATTTAAAAGTCATGGATTAATCAGGTTTTTCTCTTCCTTCCATGTTCTTCCCTGTTCTTTCTTCCCATTTTGCCATATACTGTATTTAACAATTCCTTGCAATGCCACAGAGAAGGGAGAAATCATCCAGCCAGATCACTAAGCGGAAAAAAAACAAGGACACTCTTGCATCTTAAATCTTAATCCATTCACTCTAGGGTGGATCAAATCTGCACAGGGCTTTTAGGTATTTACACAACCAACTAACAAAGTGAGGAGGACTTTCTGCTTTAAATGGCAGGTAATTTATACCCAAAGAGCATATTTTAATTCATCATTAGGCTCCTTTTCATTGATTATGATGCCAAAGCTTGAGGTGGCACATGGCAAATATGTGCCCTGAGTGCCAAATTGGTCCCTCTGGGACTGGAAAAGCATTTTAGAAACCATGCTTGAGGCTGATGTACACATAATTTTGAGTAGTCAAAGTTCATCTCTCTACTGTGGCAGAATCACCAATAGTCTCGGCGTCTGAAAAAAAAATTGGCATTCTTAACTCTCCAGACACTCATGCATATGTTGTATTTTGTTTTGTTTTGTTTCCAAGTAGTTTGGATACTGAGAGACCTTCCTAGAAACCTAATTAATAAGCAAATCATCCTGAGGGTTTATTTCAATTTGTTTATTTGCACTCCTCAGCCTTCTGGGAGAGTCACCCTCTGCTTCAATACCCAACTAAAATGACTCACCTCATTGTCCCACAGTTGTTCCCAGGAGGTAAAGATGCAAGCTCCTGTTCCCTCTTGCTTTGAGTTTGTGCTCAGAGCTCGTCTCCAGTCCTTTCTCCTTAAGCATGAGCAAAGCCCCTCCCGTTTCCTTTCCCAAGCACCACCAATCCAAGGTTCTGTGTATAAAAGACCTTTACAAAATCTGGAGTGAACAGAGGGTAATTACAGCTCAGGGCTGCAGGGGGAAACTTCAAGCTTAAAGCTTGACACGAATAGTTACTGAAAATTCATCACCTATCCTCTGACCAAGAGTGACTGTTGTAGTCTCCTTGGGCCCTTGGGTCACCAGCCCTATTTCTCTCCATTTCTAAGAGCTTTTCTCCCTCTCTCTTGTTGTCCAGATCAGTTCTGCTATTCTCCTATAATTTACTAAGCAATGATAGACACTTTATATTCTCAAATAGCAGAAATAATTATTTCTTCCCTGTTGCACTTTTACTGGAGATGCTTCAAGAAGAAGAGCCTGTCGGCTGGGCACAATGGCTCATGCCTATAATCCCAGAACTTTGGGAGGCCGAGGTGGGCAGATCACTTGAGGTCAGGAGTCGAGACCAGCCTGGTCAAGACCAGCCTGGCCAACATGGTGAAACCCCATCTCTACTAAAAATACAAAAAAATTAGCCGGGCATGGTGGTGGGCGTCTGTAATCCCAGCTACTTTGGAGGCTGAGGCAGGAGAATCACTTATACCTGGGAGATGAGTTTGCAGTGAGCCAAGATTACGCCACTGCATTCCAGTCTGGGCAACAGAGCGAGGCTCTGTCTCAAAAAAAAAAAAAAAAAAAAAAAAAAATAGAAGAAGAAGAGCCTGTCTTTAAAAGTCAAAACTACTATGTGTTCAGAAATTCATCTCCTCAGAGTCTTCCTGCCTCTCGCCCAGGCTGAAGTGCAGTGGTGCAATCACAGCTCACTGCAATCTTGACCTCCTGGGGTCAAGTGATCCTCCCACCCCAGCCTCCCGAGTAGCTGGGACTACAGGTATGCACCACCATACCCAAGTAATTTTTTTTGGTAGAGATAGGATCTCACTATGTTGTCCAGGCTGGTCTTGAACTCCTGGGCTCAAGCTATCCTCCTGCCTTAACCTCACAAAGTGCTGGGATGACAGGCATGAGCCACCACACCTGGCTGATACTTCTAACATAAAGAAATAGCCCTAAAACTACCATTTTATGAATGCTGTCTAGGTACCAGCTACGTAAGAAGCCTTATTTCATTTAATCTTTATAACAGCTGTATATGATTAGCATTATTCTCTTCATTTTACAGATTATCATCATCACAGAGCTAAAATTTATTGGGTGCTCACTATGCATCAAGCTCTATGTGAAGCACTTTTCATGGTCACCCTGCTGAATCCTCACGATTCTATGTAAAGTTACTATTGCCATGCTGTTTCACAGAGGAAGAAACTGAGGCTGAGAGGAGAAATGATGGGTTAGCGGCATTCAGACAATAATGGAGCCCAGGTCCCATGATTCCAAGGCCTGTGATTTTTCATCCACCATAGAACTTCAATTTGACTGAGCTCCTGGAATTTTAGGAACATCCCCTTAGAAGAAAGACCATGAGCAATGGTCTTTACGAACTATCTCTGAGCTAACCCAGGGCCTGTCTCAGAGAAGGACCTCGGTAATTAGGTGTTGAATGAACGAGGGATAGTGGTTCTGGATTCTTCTGTAGAGACTTTCAGGAGCACCACTCTGGGTTGAGGTAGCTTGTTCCTCTCACTGGGTCTTCTCTTGGTTATCATTCTGCATCCCCTGTGATGGTTCAGTTGAGGAAGTGCCCATCAATTAAGGAAAAGCATCCTTGCTGACAGTGCAGCATTAAACTTTAATGGGGAGAAAGAGGGAAGAATAGTAATTGTGGCAAGAATAAAACTAGGCTTTTTTCTAACAAAACCCCTGCCAGTATCATCCATGATTGCCTAGGACTGTGGCATGATGAAATGACCCTACTATCATTGAGAGACTTAGGAGCTCCCATTCCTTTCTTAAGTCAGCTGACAGGACCTGCAGTTTGATTCTCTCTCTGTTTCTCCACTATGTCAAGAACCTGTCATCCTAAGCACTCAGAGGAACACTGGCCTGGGACTAAAGGGAAAAGGAGGTAATTCTCCTGAAACATGAGACTGGCAAAGTGATGTTCCTAGCCCCTCCAAACTTAGAGGCTAGGTTCATAGAAGGGGTACCTGCTATTCTGCTCTGATCCACGTCCAGGAGAAAGGTTTCTTTGTCAGGGAGTCTCTCTGGAAAGGGAACAGGAGAAACCAATATGACCCCTCACCTGACACTCTTATGCAAGTCTATATGTCCCCATCCTTCAGATGGCAAAAAAAAAAAGAAAGAAAAAGAAAAGAAAAATGATAACACGCGGTATTGGGGAGAGTAAATAGCAAAAGTCAGTCTGGCCACATGTGCCACAGAGCTTTAGAAACGTGCATCTCATTTGACCCAGCAATTGCACTTCTAGGAATTTATCTGAAGGAAGTGATTTCGAATGTGGACTATTTTAGCTATAAGGATGTTCGTTCACAGCAGTGGTTTTATAATAGCATAAAACTGGAATAACCCTAAATGCCCAACAACGGAAAATTGGTTCCATTAATTTTAGTTCATCACTACAATAGCATATTCAGCACTCATTAAAACAATAATATACATCTCTATTTGTTGACATGGAAAGACATGACATAATGTTAAAGTGGATTAACTTAAACATCAGAATTTTTTCATTTTTGTGTATGTGTGTGTGTGTGTGTGTGTGCATGTTCCTTAGAAGTGGTTATTTCTTGGTAATATGATTATGAGAGCTTGTTTCTTCTTTATACTTGAATGCATTCCATGAAAATTATGTAAGCATAGAAAAATTATAATCAGAAAAAAATTAACGATCATATTTCTGTTTCTTCAAAAAGGACTATTTATCAAGAAAATCAAAGATAAAGACAGATCCTAGGAGGTTCTTATTTAACCAAATGGATAGAAATCAGATCACTGTTGAACAGCTAGGTGGAACTGACTTTGCGGCTCTACTCAAATGGTGAAGCCTTCCTTCTTCCAACAGACTGTGTGGCAGCATGAATTATGGGCAGAGATCTGTGACTGCTCAACTTTTCCCTGGAGGCCCCGCTCAAGGGTTCAGCTGTCCTGTTCCTCAGTGTCACATCTTCCACAAAGCCATTCATCCTTTAAGGATTCACTGAGCACTCATCCTATGCCAGGTGCTGAGCTGGGCACCTGG
Organism: Hylobates moloch; assembly: GCF_009828535.3. NCBI lineage: Eukaryota > Metazoa > Chordata > Mammalia > Primates > Hylobatidae > Hylobates > Hylobates moloch. The sequence continues at coordinate 75,353,550 of NW_026652283.1, forward strand.
GATTTGGAGGACAGGAAGACACAGTCCCACAATCAGAAGAGAAGCCTTTCCCTAGCCTTCTCTCAGAGCACTCCCCCAGAATCCCTTAGCCTATGATCTGCATCTTTTGGGCACCTTTCCTTTCCACTTTGTTTTACCTTTGTCTTCTACTTCCAGTCCTCTTACCACCAGGCCATCTGTCCCTTGAGGGCTGCCTCAGAATCTCCCACAGCATGTAACAGAATGAGTGGCACACAGCAGAAGCTCAATAAATATTTATGGAATGACTGGCTAAATGTAATTACAACCAGAGAAGCATATTTCCTTTATTTAGATTGACGTGAGTGTGATGTCTGATATCTTGCATCAGTTAGAACTCTTTTCAGATGTAAGTGACATAAAATGCAACCTTAATCATCTTAAGCAAAAAGGAGGATTTACTGTCTTCCATAACTGTGAAGTTTATAAGCAAGCTTCAACGGATCCAGGGGCTTAAACAATGCAGAACTTGGTCTCTCTCTATCTCTCAGCTTGACTTCTCTGTGCTGGCTCCATTCTCAGGCTCTTTCCTTGTGAAACCAAGATGGCTCATCACAGCTCGGGGCTTTCACAGACCCAAGTCTAGCAAGGGGAAGTGAGGGAGAGAAGAAGGAATGGAGTGCATCTCTTTTGAAATCCAAGCAACGATCCCCAGATTGGCAAATTGGACCTGACTGCTTGGCGTGGGTTTTGTGAGCATCCTGAACCAATCACAGAGCCGGGAGCTACTGTGTCCTGACTGGCCAGGGTTGAGTTATGCGCCTAAGTCTGCAGCAGCTGGTGCACTCATAGTGAGGGAGGAGAGAAGGCTGGCTGCCCCAGGCACAATCAGTGTGCTGTTACCAGAGAGAGAGTGGGGATCCGGGGATATTGAGCTTCCCTTGAACAGTCATTTCCCTGACAGAAAGCACATCTTGCCTAAGTTTCTTGGGCTAAAACTCAACCAATTCCCTTTAAGCATAAACATCTTGGTTTCTCCCCCTACCTAAGCCGCAGAACTGCACCCAAGCCCGCGTGGGGAAGATAGAACTGTCTCAGACTAAACCTCCTCAACTTTAGCCAAGCATGGCCCGCAGATGTGTGTTTGCATCTCCCAGGGAAGTCATTCTCCACCAACCCCAGCTGCACACGGAGATCACTTGGAAGGAAGAGGGCATTTTAAAAGTAGATGCCTGGGTGTGCCTCCCCCATTCTTATTCAAATGTCAGTCTAGGTAGGACACCCCAGGTCACAAAATCACCTCTGCTGTGAATTGTGGAGCAGCAAGGGGGACACAGCTTTGTTTTGCATTCAGAAAGAGCTAAGAGCAGGACCCTGATCTACCAGCTATTAACCCTACAACAGTGGGCAAGTTAACTGTCTCGCTGAGACTCACTTTCCTGTCTATTAAATGGAAGTGATACCCTCTAGGTTGCAGGGATGCTATGATGATTAGAGATAAAGCAGGCAAAATTCTGGTCCCAGTAGGTGCTTAAAGATTCATAGATGCAGGTTCCAAACAAGACTGCCAAGAGGCTATCACCTCTCCCTGCAGAAGCAAAGCTTGCTTTGTTCTTGGCTAACTTGTTTTTCAAATGCCAGCCACTCATTCCACGCTTCACCAAGGAAGAACAGTTTGTCAGGATACTTAAATTAAGAAATTCCTCTTAATATTTTCATAACGTGAAAGAATATTTTTTAAAATGTTAGTGTGTGCTATGCTCAGATAGCATGAAGTACAAAAGAGACATGCATATGCAAATTAACCTTATTAAAAAGGTTCTCTAAAGACACTTCCTGAATAATGAATGTGAATAATGGCAAAAATGGTGGTTACCCAAGCACCAAAACCTGTCTCAGAAACCTCAAACATTTGTTTTCTATATTGTTGACATTATATGAAAGAAAAGGTCACAGGTGAAATGTAAAGAGATTTTACTATTTCAAACTGTATTGCAAGAATAGCCTCCCCCTAGGATAGGAATATCTAGAAGGGGTTAAATGTCATTAACAGTCTCAAAATTATTGCAGTAGATTTGCAGAAAAAAGAGATATAAATGGCCTTTTTCATTAAAAATGTTCTTTGATTTTCAGTTGTAGCTTTGGCGGCCTTATTGGCAAGGGAGCAATTGTAGAGAACATGGCTCAGATGGTGGCGGGGGCCAAGTTGAGAAGGCACTTGGGGCAGTTTACACATGAAAGGAGTTTCCCCTCAAAGAGAAAGTGCAGACCAGTCAGCTGAGCTCACAAGAAGTCATTTCGTTAATTTCCAGAAAGAAAGGAGATTGAGAAGAATACACTGGAGCACTCTCCCGTGCAAGGAAACCAGCTTCAAAACCATCCACATCAGGACTGCAGACTCCAGTCTGCTCATTCATCCCACAGACATTGAGGGATGCTTGTGTGGCTCACAGTCAGGCTGGGCTTAGGGATTACCAGCAGGGGATGAGCCAGAGCCCTGTGCGATCTCAAAGTCTGGAGGGGTCTATGAGGCCACAGGATACGCCTCACAGACCCTCAATTACAGAAAGAGTAAAGGACTCAGGAAACCCATCCTGGCGTTTGCACTGAGTTCACTCCTTCTGCAGGCAGCGCCAGCCAATTCAGTCCAGCAGGAGTATTGTTAATGCAGGCCCATTCCAAGGAAACCCTGGGAGTCCTCTGTTGCTACTGCTGCTGTTGTTTAAAAGGCATGGTCTCCCTGTGTTGTCCAGGCTGGCCTCAAGCGATCCTCCTGTGATGGCCTGTTTTGACTTGAAGTCTCTCCTATGGCATGGGAGTCTAAGGGCTTCCACTCAACCTTCCTTCCCTCTCCTTCACTGGCATTGTGGTCTGGCGTGTCTCCTGGCCTACCCCACTTCCCTGCCCATGTTTTCTCACTGGTGTTTCCCCTGATAAAATCCCATCTCAACATCTGTTTCTTGGAAAACCTGGGCCAGCACAGGGCCCCACAATCCAGAAACATGATAGAGAAAGTAGAGAAGACAACACAAGTGTAAGGAAAGCTTTCAGTGTTCCAAGCACTGTTGAGTGCCCTGCGGCAACCCCCAGAGTTAATGTTCCCCATGCCCTCTAAGGTGGGTTCTGCTGCCATTTCTGTTTGATTCAGGAGAAACAACAAGGTACAGGGAGGGCAAGTCACTGCCCAGCTGGTAAGCAGTGGCACCAAGGTTTGCCTGTATGGTTAGCTACTACACCTGGCAAAGCCTTTAGGAGCACTGCACAGCCACTGCCTCCTGCAGCTCTGCCATCTCCAATGTGTCCCCGAGGAAACAGCACACAAGTCCTCACTGACACATAACAAAGAATAACAAGGACACTATTCTTGAGATGCCGGCAGGAGGCGGAGGTTCCTAGCTGCCTAGGCCGGGTGGACAAAGGTAGTGCTTATGCCTGGGGCCAACCCTGAAGCCAAAAGCCAAACCAAAGTCCCCTGATCAAAGAACAACAGATGGAAAGCCCAGGAGGCTCTGGGAATTGATGAAAGACAACAGGCACCGCGCACCGTTAACTCCTAACTTTCTGGGCTGGCCTGTGCAGTGGATGCTGCCGTGTTTTCACCTGTTTATCCTTCTACTGCTAGTAGTACCTCAGTTTCCCGCTGGCAACTCTCCCATCTCCCACTGCAGCCCACATGATTTTGGGTGGAGTTCAGTCAACCACTGATCAGGCAAGCCTGGCATCAAATTCTCCTTGGAGGGATGATTGGTGCAGGAATGAGCTTGGGACCCGATCAAGGCAAAGAGATATGGTGGGACTGGCCAGGCATGGTGGCTCACATCTGTAATCCCAGCACTTTGGGAGGCCAAAGCAGGCAGATCACTTGAGGTCAGGAGTTTGAGACCAGCCTGGCTAACATGGTGAAACCCCATCTCTACTAATAATACAAAAACTAGCCAGGCGTGGCGGCACACACCTGTAATCGCAGCTACTCAGGAGGCTGATACAGGAGAATTGCTTGAATCCTGGAGGCGGAGGCTGCAGTAAGCCAAGATAGTGCCACTGCAGTCCAGCCAGGGCGACAGAGCGAGACTGTCTCAAAAAAAAAAAAAAGAGAGAGCGAGAGAGAGAGAGGGAAGTGGGCCCTTCTTTCCCATTGGGCTTGAACCTACCAGGGTGTAGCCCTGGAGCCATGAGCCATCAGTCATCTTCCCTGAGAAGGAAACTAACCCACGTAACAGAACTGAGAATTGGTGACATTGATTGAACCCCTGCATTCAACTGAGCCTAAAATCAGCATGTGTCTGGATTTTTCAGTTACCTATGTGTTAGAAACAAATTTTCGGTGTTGCAAAGTTAACCCAGCACTCAGGCAAAAGTTCTTTCAGCAAGGCAATTTACATTTATAGAAGGGCGCTTTCTGTATGCAAGGCAGAGGCAAGAGGGAGCACTTAAAACAAAGGAGAGCAGGAGTTTTTTGTCCCTAATGCAGACCCTGTTCCTGTGTCCTCCCTCTGTGGGCTGGGGTAGGACCACACAATCTAGGCTAATTCTGATTGGCTACTGTTGACATTGTCAAAAGAGGCGAGGCTGGGTGTTGGACAGGAAGGACAGGTATGGTACATCTTGGGGTGTTTGGACACAGCAGAGAGAGGGAGGGCTGATAGATGAATGGGTATGATTACCTTTTAGCATAAAGCAAAGAACCAGGAACCAAAACCCTTTGAAGAACTGTTTGTTCTTAATAACAATTTCCCCCTCTTGAATTTATACATTTTCTTTTTCAAACTTATCTAACATGATTCGGCTTTGTTGTTCTTCTAAGAGAAATAATTTATTAGTATAGGATTGGAAAGAACTAGGGAAGGTTTTGGTAACAGCTGTTTTTATATGTTTTTGGACTAGTCTACAAATGTAGAGCATGATGCAGCATCTAACAAGAATAAGCACAGCTATTGCTATTGCAAGAGAAGTAACAATAGAGGCCATGAGTCCTTTCTAATTACCAAACCATTTCTCTAACCATCCTGTGAAAGGGTTGCTTATCCCAGAATTTGTGGCTAATTCATTTGACAAGGAGGTAAGACCTTGTAAAGCTTTTGTAATTGTTTTATCAGGGACTGTATTGTTGGGAATGAATGTGCAGCATTGGGTTCCTGTCATAACACAAACTTCACCTTTTTCTGCTAATATCATATCTAGGGCCATTCTGTTTTCTCAAGCCATTTGGCTAGTAGGCCCTAATTGTTCGACTGTTTCTTTAATAGCGTCCCCAGTGTAATTAATAAATTGCTGCTGGTTATAATAGATGCAATGTATCTAATCTACATTTTTATTAATAGTTACCCATGGAAATAATGATTCGAATCTTGCAGCTATTTGGTCTCAGGCTTTGAAACTATCAGGTACCCCCCATGGGACTCCAGTTGCATCTATATAGACATGAGAGCTGAAGGATCCATGAGGGGCCTCTCTTGTTTTATGGTGTTGTAGTTTCCCTTTTTTTGGTTGATGAAATGCCGTGGTGAAAGGGATGGCCAATTGAGTTGGAGCACAAGTGCCACTCCAGTTACTTGGCAGAGTGTCCAGTAGAGGTCCACCACAATACCACTATACATCTGCTGGGGGATGAACAAGGGCAGACTGATTGGTAAGCTCTTGGAAAGACTTAAGCTCACTGCATCCCCTTAGGTCTCCAAGAAATGCCAAATTTTCTCCCTCTCATGAGAGACACAAAGTAAAATTCACGTCTGGAGATGGAGGCTAGATGGCCCTCATGGGCTGACCCGCAGGGTGTTGAACTTCAGGGAATAGCAGAGAGAGAATTCGACAGAATTCATTACCCCAAGCTGTGGGGTCTTGGAAAAAAGCCACCATACAGCTCATGTCCGGTTGGTCAGAAGACCATCCAAGTGAAAAGGGGATGACCCGGGCCTCTGGCCTACTGTGCGCACAAGCCTAACAGTCACTTTTGTTTAGAGTCCATCTAGGCATTTGCATCTTGGTATCCTGTTTTAATTGCCAGTGTTTGTTTTAAATTTTTAACCTCTACAATAGCTACTTTGGTTTTGTCATTAGGTGGAGAAAAGACAGTGGTCTGGTCAGCAGGTTTAGAAGAGGATAGAGGTGGAGATGTGAGGGATGAGGATGTGATGAAGTGCAACTCCAAGAATCTTACGAGGTCTTTTTCTGTTATATTTGCTCTCATATCATAGAAACGGTTTAGGGTTGGGGAGGAATCTTGGAGAATCGGGATGGTGATGGAAATTTGCACCGGGTTACATTGGTTATATTGACAATTGAGAGGGGCACTTTTTTTAGTAAAATGGATATAGGGCTTTAGAACTGTTAGCGGGAAATCTTCTGAGGGGACCCAGTCTTGACATTGAGTGGTCCAAACGATGTATTTTTAAGTATGACAAAACGGGTACCTAAACAATTTACAAGCATTTGCTGTGGAGGGGCAGGAATATTTTTCTGCTGCTATAAGCTGTCTCTGGCTTTGGAGATCTTCACAAGGCATAATTAAACAAGCATCAAAGGTAATGGTTTGGGGTGAGTCTGATCTAGTTACATCAATAACGAAGTGAGTAGTAACAGAACAAGGAAAGAAGAAGGAGTAATAGATGAAAGAGAGTTAAACTTCCCTTGGCTTTAGTTTGGTAGGATTTTCCCCTGGGACTATGGCCCATGACACTGGAGGGGGCAGCGCTTTTTTGACTCGGGTGTGATGGGTCCAGCCTTTTTTAGTGGTTTGGACTGCGGTTTCAGTTGTTAGGAGCATAAGATATGGTCCCTGCCAGGACGGTTCAACTTTCTCTTTTTTTTAGCTCTTAATGAGGATGTAGTCTCCAGGCCGGTGCTGATAGACTGGAAACTCAAGAGGCGGAGTTTGCGCTAAAAGACCTTTAGTCCTAAGGGAAGATAAGGTAGAAAACAGACCAAGTATATATAGTTCCTAAGGAACTGATCTTTGGTCTCAAAAGTGAGAATGTCACTAGTGGAACTTAAGTATGGTAACCCACAGAGCATTTCTTAAGGAGATAGGCCAATGTCTTTTCGAGGGGCAGTTCAGATTCTGAGTAGAGCAATGGGGATACACTTAGTCCAAGGTAATTGAGTTTTAAAAATTAACTTAGTTAGATGATTTTTTAAAGTCTGATTCATCCTTTCTATTCTTCCTGATGAGGTGGATGCCAGGGGGTATGATACTCCCATTTGATTCCTAAAGCTTGAGTAAGTCCTTTAATGATATTTATAGTAAAATGAGTCCCATTGTCTGAGTCAATGTTTTCTGCTAGCCCGAACCGAGGTATTATGTTCTCTGGTAATACTTTAACCACATTATTAGCTGTTGCACTGGGGAGAGGAATGGCTTCAACTCAATGAGTGAGGTGGTCTACTACTACTACTAGGTATTCAAGGTGACCTAGTGGGGGTATTTTAGTATAGTCAACTTGAATGCTTCGAAATGGCCTTAATCTTGGGTTTCTCCCCCCCCAAATTCTTAGGGCCTGTTCATTAGTTTTCTTACATATTAGGCAGCTGTCCGTAACTTGTTTTGCTAAGGTATAAATTCTTAATACATCCATAGACTCTGAGAACTGCATCACACATAGCTTAAGGTCTCCAGTGAGTCCCTTGATGTAGTTGGGACAGGATATCTCTCATAAGTGGTTTGGAAAGCATTTCCCTTTGGTCGGTAACAACCACTTCCCTTCTGAGTTTTCCTTAGCCCCTAAGTGTCTCTAACTTTTCTTTTTCAGCAGGAGAGAAGATAGGGATTGTAACTGGGGGAGAGAGACAGGGAGTCAGGTAGAAAATAGGTGCTTTTTGAGAGATGGCAACTTGCTTTGCGATTTTATCAGCAAGGTTATTTTCTCGGCTTTCAAAGGTAGAACAATTTCTTTTTTCTTCCCCCACTCAGGGCATTTTCTTTTGAAGTGGCCTGCTCTTTCACATTTGAAGCACCTATCCTGTCTTTTCTCTCCCTCAGTTCTAGGATTCTTTGACCTTGCTCCCCTATAATCTTTAGAGGGCCTGGTAGCTGAGGGTCTGGGTCCCCAAGCTGGAGGCTTGGGTCCTCTAAGCAGGGATTTGGACCCTTTATAATTCCTGGCCTCCTGAAGCCTCTGTTTAGAAGCTTATGGGCTGGAAGCCATCTGTTGGAAGGTGGATAGCATAAGTTTCATTTTTTGTTTTTGCTTTTTTTCATCTCTCCTCACATAGAATTTTTGGGCTTCTCCTAGGAGTTTCTCTATGGACAGGTTTTTCCAGTTTTCTAGTTTTTGCAACTTCTTTGTTATGTCTGGCCAGCTGTTTGTGACAAAATGTAGCTTTAACATTTCTTGCCTGAGAGAGTCTTCTGGATCTAAATCTGCATATTTTTGTTTGTTCCCTTGGTCTTTTTTAGAAATTTCATGGGGCCTTCATGTTTTTCCTGTTATACATCAAATGCTCGGGAAAGATTCTGAGTGTGGGGCACTGACTCCCGAATTCCTTTAATTATCATTTCCCTAAGATCTTTATCTTTGGGGTTTGGATTCCTAGTTAGGAAAGCAGTAGGGTTAAGGGCATTGTCAATGGTGCATCTTTGTTTGTTTGTTTGTTTGTTTTTGAGATGGAGTCTTGCTTTGTCACTCAGGCTGGAGTGCAGTGGTGTGATCTCGGCTCACTGCAACCTCCGCCTCCCAGGTTCATGCCATTCTCCTGCCTCAGCCTCCCAAGTAGCTGGGACTACAGGTGCCCGCCACCACGCCCGACTAATTTTTTTTTTTTTAAGTAGAGATGGGGTTTCACCGTGTTAGCCAGGATGGTCTTGATCTGACCTCGTGATCTGCCCACCTCAGCCTCCCAAAGTGCTAGGATTCCAGGCATGAGCCACTGCGCCTGGCAACATCTTTTTTTTTAATAGAATGGCTTCATATCATGTTTTTCCAGTGGACTGCATTGTTATTATCCCATTGAGGATCTTGAGCTGGGTATTTCTGGCCTGCTGCGGGAATGTTTTGGCTGGAAGGATGTTCACGTTCCCAAATTGTCATAGCAGCCCTGTGAATCATCCCCCTTTCTTCCCCTGAGAAGAGGATACCCAGGATGGACATTCTCTTCCTTCCTGGGGCACCTCTCTCAAAGGGAAGAGAGTTGGAGCTGATTCCTTAGAGGTAGAGGTGAAAGGAAGATTTTGAGTCCTTTCAGGGAAGGATACTTAGGCTGACCCATGGGGTGGTGGTAAGTGAGAAATCTGATCCTTCCCCTGCATTTTTTAGGGGAAAGAAGATAACAGGTCTTTTTCTCCAGCAGAGAGCATAGTCTATTTCTTTCTGCGAGACCAGACTTTTGACATTCACATGCTGAATTAAAAGATGACAGACCCAATCCACATCTCATCCATATTTTGGCCAGAAGACGTCAGGTTTGAGGATGGGTTTCTTGGCCCAAATAAAACTATATTCCATCATCTGTTGCTTTTTTTGGTGTCTGGTCCTCTTATTTTCCTTCTAATAATTTTAGCATGAGACCTAAAGGACTATCGGAGGGGATCTGACTATCCCCATCCTTACCTTTCCCAGTTGTACTAGGAGTATTTCCCATCTTAGAGGTTTTGGATGCTCCCTTGAGTGTGTGTGTGTGGCCTAACCTCTCTTATTAAAGCCTTCCCTTTTATCTAGAAGCTCAACCCCCCTTACTGGAGTTTTCTTGCACTCCTTTCCGTTTGCTTTGTCCTATCTGGCTGCTTCCCTCATGGGAAATTAGGTCCCTTTTAGCATTGGCATGCTGGTATAAGCCCCATGGCAGGATCCATTCTAAGCCATATGAGTTGACCGCCCAACCACAGATAGGACCCACTCACTCCACACAGCAGTAGTGTTTATCACTATTCACACAAGCAGCACCGCAAGCAGTAGTGCTTGTGATTATTCACACACACTTTCAACCTCCAAGATATCCCGACCACCAAGGAAATACTTTGCTGCCCCCCCGGCTTTTCTTACCTTGGTCTGTGCACAAAGTTACCTGGTCGCCATTGTGTTTGTAGGCAAGCCTTTCCTTCCAACGTTGCTGAAAGTCTGGGTTTATTCGTCATAGTGGGTGGGGTCTCGATCTCTAGCCCCCGAGGCCACCAAAATGAGGCAGTGGGATGCATCTCCCCCTGGGAGATGACCAGAGACCCCTTCCCCAGAGGAGAATGGGACTCCTGGATGAGCCCCCAAATTGTTAGAAACAAATTTTCAGTGCCGCAAAGTGAACACAGCACTCAGGCAAAAGTTCTTTCAGCAAGGCAATTTACTTCTACAGAAAGGCGCTTGCTGTATGCAAGGCAGAGGCAAGGGAGACTGTGCGAAACAAAGGAGAGCAGGAGTTTTTTAGTCCCTAAAGCAGACCCTGTTCCTGTGTCCTCACCCTGAGGGTTGGGGTCGGACCACACAATCTAGGCTAATTCCAATTGGCTACTGTTGACATCATCAAAGGAGGCAAGGGTGGACGTTTGATGGGAAGGACAGGTAAGGTACATCTTGGGGTGTCTGAGAACAGCGGAGAGAGGGAGGGCTGATAGATGAATGGGTATGATTACCTTTTAGAATAGAACAAAGAACCAGGAACCGAAACCCTTTGAAGAGAAACTATTTGTTCTTAATAACATAAGTAAGGCAATAACAGCCCATTTATGCTTCAGACAGGTTGAGAAGGGTTAGCTGTAACTTGCAATGGAAAGTCTTTTACCTCTCTAAGCCTGCCCTCCCACATTTTATCTCTGCTTCAAACTTTCCTGCTGCACAGAACTCCTAGAGCTCCCTTTTTGTCCTCCTACAGTCCTGCATGCTTGACTGCAGGTAACCAGAGTCAGGACCAGCTGCAGCTCTAGAATTTTCCTGCTGACCACCTTCCAGGAACTGGGAGCACTGGAGGCATTGGCCATCCCGCCAAAGGGCTCAGATTCAGCACCAAGCCCAGAGGTTCCTACCAGGACCACTTGCAAGGGTTCCCCTGCTGAGGACTGGTCTCCTTCTGTAGAAATCCCTCTTAGTACTGGGTTTGAGAAACGCAAACCTAAGGCTAGAATAGCAGGCTGTATGCAGGGCCTCAAGATTGTGAGCTTGTCACCATTGAGGGGCACTTCAGAGCAATGACCATATGCCTGACACGGGGCTGAGCCCTTATCCTCACAAACACCTCAGAATGTTGGTGCCATTATTGCCCCATTTTATAAAAGAAGACACGACACTTAGAAGGAAGATTTGTGGACTTTTCTTGTCCTTTCCCCAATCCATTAAAACTCTGTCTGTGAATACCGCTATTTTTCTCACTTTTAAAAAAATAGGTAGAAAGTTAAACACTGCATGTTCTCACTCATATAAGAAAGTGAAAAAACTTGATCTCATAGAATTAAAAACTAGAAGCTCTGACATGATGGCTTATGCCTGTAATCCCAGCACTTTGGGAGACTGAGGCGAGTTTGAGACCAGCCTGGCCAACATAGCGAAACCCTGTCTCTACTAAAAATACAAAAAAAAAAAAAAAAATTAGCTGGGCAAGATGGTGGGTGCCTGTAATGCCAGCTACTCAGGAGACTGAGGCAGGAGAATTGCTTGAACCCAGGAGGCAGAGGTCGCAAAAAAAAGAAGTAAAAAGTAGAGCCAAGGGTACTAGAGGCTGGGAGGAGGGGGGGGGTTGGGGAGAGATTTGTTAAAGGATACAAAATGACAGCTAGATAGAAGGGTAAATTCTAGTGCTCTATACACTATAGGATGACTGGTTAACAATATTATATACTAATAGTTTCAAACAGCTAGAAGGAGGATATTGAATGTTCCCAACACAAAGAAAGATGCATGTTTGAGATGATGAATGTGCTAATGACCCTGATCTGATCACCACACATTATATGTACAAAAACATCACTGTGTACCCCATGAATAGGTATAACTATTATTTGTCAGTTAAAAAGGTACTGACTTTTTAAATTAAAATTTTTAAAATAGGTGATACAGACACTTTATCTAAAAATTTCAAGCCGGGTGTGGTGGCTCATGCCTGTAATCCCAGCACTTTGAGAGGCCAAGTTGAGAAGGTCACTTGAGCCCAGGAGTCCAAGACCAGCCCTGGCAACATAGAGAGACCCTGTCCCTAAGAAAAAATTTTAAAAAATTATCTGGATATTGTGGTACATGCCTGTAGTCCCAGCTACTCAGGAGGCTGAGGTGGGAGGATCACTTGTGCCAGGGAGGTCAAGGCTGCAGTGAGCCATGAATATGTCATTGCATTCCAGCCTGAGCTATAGAGTGAGATCCTGTCCGAAAATAATAATAATAATAATAATAAATAAAATAAAATTTCAAGCAGTATAACAAAGCTTAGAGAGAAATGTCTGTCTCCCATTCCTGTCCCAGAGCTCCAGGATTTATTGAGCATTTGCTAGATGCCAGGCCCTGTGCTAAACTTTTTACATTCTTCATGTAATTCTCAAAATGACTCTATGTGACAAGTGTTATTGTTATTAGCCCCTGTTTAAGATGATGGAATTTAGGCAGAGTGAGACATTAAAAACAGAGCTGGGATGCCAGCTGCACTGTCAGGCCCCAAAGCCCATGCCCTTGACGTCACCTGCACAGTGGAGCCCCTCCCATTTAGGCCAGGACTTTTGTATCACAGATCATTTCCAAAAGGCACTCTCAAGCCTCAAGGTCACTTGAGGGTTTATTTCAGAAATAAAAGCAAATTGTTTCCCACTGCATCAGGAAGATCCCTGTGTATCTCATGTCATTCCCAGCTCTTTAGTTCAAGCCATGTCTGCCTCTTTCCCTGACCCAGGTCAGCTGACCCAGCTCAGGGCCATGGACCAGCAGCAGCATTCTGAGGCTCCCCTTGTTCACTCCCCGTGAGATATAAGGGTCTGCAATGACAACCGGCATCTTATTTTAAGGCTGCTGGGCACTTTGCTCTCTCTACCCACTCTGCAGCACAGATATGCATCTGGGAGATTGGAAAAGGCCAGCTCCTTAACATCCCCCGTGACATGGGGCATAATTCCATCCCCTCCCTCTGGGCAGACGGGGCCAGCAGGTAGAATCCTGCCACCCCTCCACAGTTGGTAGCGCAGGGAAGGGACCTAGGCACTGTCTTCTCAGTGAGGTGAAAAGAAGCGTGGAATTGCTTCCCCACAAAGCCCAGTTTGGTCCATGTGCCACCTGCACTAAGCAGCAAGTGGCCCGGGCACTGAAGACTTCTCTAGGCTCTGCCTAGACAGTGCCACAGGCAAGTGAGAAGAAAGGGAGGAAGGAGTATCCTGCCTGCTCTGTATTCATTACACTGTAAAGTCAAATGAGAATCCACTGATGATAATAGGCCTGTAGGTGGTGGATCGAGAGTATCTGCCTCTTAAGGAACAGGCTGGGAAACCTTTGCTATGAGGAAATTATATTAATAAATGGGTGGCAAATACAGAACAGTTTCCAGCCTTTAGCCGTGCTGACTTGCTGGTGGAATTGAGCAAGGCATGCTGTTCTCCAAAACGCACATGCAGGAAGCTCGGCTTCCCCCAATGCCTAAGGGCAGGGGTGTGCTGGTAAATGTGTAATCACCAGCTTTCAGAGGGAAGGGAAGGCCTTGGTTTGTAACATTCGCTGATTTCTGAGATGTAAATACTCCTACCATGCCTGATTCAGAGCTATCTACATGAAGTCACTAAAGCTTCTAGCACAGCATTATATACATAAAATAGATGTAAATAATCCCCAAAGCATAGAGAAGAGTAAAATGTATAAAATAACTAGGAGGAGATGAGTTTCAAGTATTTACTACCTTTGGATGTGAAGGTGATCTGGCTGTGACACGTGTCACCTCATTGATCACCAGGATTGATTCAGCTGACCTTGCTGGCAAGGCAGGTGTCCCTTTCCTCCCTCACCACTCAGTGTCCTTCCCGAAGCTGCTAGAACCTCCAAACAAGCTCTCAAGTATTCACTACCTTTGTTTTTAATATAATTTACTTAATTGCAGGCATATATGTATATAATTTAGTGTGTAGTAATGGCTGTGCTTAACAACCACCTCACAGAATTCCCCAGAATCTCACAATTAATACCTGTGAGCCAGTGTGAGCCAGTCTGGCTCATCACTAACTGGTCAGGAAAGGCTACTGTATTTGAGTTGTTACAATTTTTAAAAGAGTCAGACATGGATTATCCTGGTGATGGGAGTTTAGCATAATGATGTGCTAGCAAGTGAGGGTGCCCCAGACACTACCTCATCAGCTACAGGCTTGTTGGGGTTTCTAGCGCCATCAGGCCTGGTGTAGGATTGCAGCAATCAGCTTGGCATGGTTGTGCGGACAACCTGAGTTCTCATAGCCCAGCTCTGAACCTCTGACATCAAAGGTCACCCCTGTTGGAAAGCTGTGCACCAAGACACCTCAGGGATGAGCCGGCCTCCCGCAGGACCAGCCTGCATCAGATGCTCACAGATCAGGCCACAGTCACTGGTCCAATAGATCATGCCTGGAATCACAGGGTGGGTCCCCAGGTACACACACAGCCTGAGTGCTAACAATTGGAAGCAGAGAGAGCCTCTTGGGGCCCCTTTCCTCAGAATGTGCTGTGTGCGTGGCAGGGCCTTGGAGCGTCACAAATCCTTTCTGCAGTGAGGCTCCTTCATTTCATCTCCCTTGGAAGAGCTATGGGGCCACTGAAGGATTCTGGTTTGTTTGCTTTCAGAACTAAGTCCTTCTTTATTGCTGAGTAAATTGCAAGCCAGTTGTTGCTAGACAGACTACGCCTTGAAGCTCAAGACACATGGAAGTGAATATGCTGTTTCACCTCCATATTCATTATATGAACAGTAGTGACTGTTTCCAGTCACTATGCTGCTGTGTTTAGGAAAGAAATGTACCATCTTTCAAGAAGAAAGCTGAAGCTGCTACTTCTCATGCTGTCACTGCTGCTTGGAATGTTGCCCTCTCCATCTCTCCTCCTTTCCCTGCTTGCCTCCACAGACTCCTATTCTCTTTCAGGGTACTTTGCTAAAGTTGAAAAACAAGTGACAACACACTATGCAAACCAAGATTTCGATATTGGACATGTACTCACACATACCATACATAGGAGAAGAACATACATGCATCAAACTGGGATTTTTTTCTATGCACTTTTCTACATTTTGCGTATTTCTTCCACTGAACATATATTAATTTTATGAACATGGAAGAGAGCACCCCTTATTTTCTCCATGAAGCCTTCTCCCACCCCCACAGCCAGCAAATCAGTCCATCTTCTGATCTCTAACTTGTGCATGCACCCCAGTAGGCTGTAACTGGCTTTGTATTTCTTCCTATTTTCTCACTAGACGTGAGTCGTCACTCAAAGACAGGGGTTTGGCTTGTCCTCTCCCAGGCACACTCACCCTCAGCTTCTGACCCCATGCCTGGCACAAAGAGGCCCTCAGTGCATGATTTATGAAACTAAACTAGGTCACTGCAAAGCCCAACCTGAAGACTGCTTCAGCCTGAATGGAAGGGAATGGTAAACTCTCACCTTCCAGGAATATCCCAGCTGGAATATAAATTACACAATCCTGTCATGGACAGACCTCATTAATTTCAACCACTTCATCTGTTCAACCATTGTAGAGATGAGAAAACTGAGGCCTAGAGAGGTCTAGGGATTTTCCCAAATCACACATCAAGTAAGTGGTGGAGCCAAAGAGGAATTCAGGTTCTTCAAGTCTTAATATTTTCTCCATCACCAGATAAGAGTACAAGAGAGAAAGTATAAGGTGCCAAAGAATGATAATAAGAGTTAGCATTTACTGAATTGAGAATTTTCAGTGTGCCAACCCCTTTTCTGGGTCTTTCTTGAGTAGTATCCCATTTAAGCTATTCAACAGGTACTATCATCATTCTCATTTTACTAGTGGCAAAACTGAGGTTCAGAGAGGTTGGGTAACTCTTCCAAGGTTGCAAGGCTGGTCCAGCCTCAATAATCCCTAGCCCAAGTCCCTGCGCTATTAGTGGCTAATGAAACCCAAGGTCCAGAGCTGAGCAACATGGAAGTTCTGCCTGCAAGGACTGTACAGGGCCTCGAGGTCATGTTAGGATTAGGCTGATAACAATCAGATCCAGGGATAGCTGGGGAGCAAAAGGCTGTGGCACCAAAACAGATGGGTCAGAATCACGTGTTTGTCTGACAGAAAAAAGGCTGAGAGGAGCCAATGAAAGCTCAGCCACATCTCACATGCTTTTCTTCTTGGTGTCTCTCTCTGTTTCGTTATTTTCCTTACCTTTCCTTACAGCTTCTCCATTGGCTTCTCTCCTCCTCTCCCGCTAATGCCACAGCAGGTCCTGAGATCTGCTGGACTCTTCTTGCTTCTGTGCTAGGACATCGGCCTCTTGTATAGTGTACCTTCCTAGGGATGAGGCTCTTCTGCCCTTCCATCTCTCACTTCTTTGCTTAGCCACAATTCCTTTGTTCTTTTTCTGCTTCTGACTTAAATCCTCATCTGAGGATGCATTACATCACCCCTCGGTATATCCAAGCTCAGCCCCTTTGATGGCAGCTCCCAAACCCTTCTCTCTTTTGCTAAAATGACCCTCTCTTTTTATCTGTATCATTGGGAGTTCAGGATTCCAACAGCCCTTCTCCTCTTGCCTTCAAATCCTTACCATTTTGGAATCTTTGTGATTTGATATGATGGTCAAAACAGAAGCATGTCTAACCTTCCATATACTAAAGTTACTCCAATTTTACTAAAGTTTTAAAAGGGAGAACTATCCCCAGAGATATTTCTTAGCACACACACACACACACACACACACACACACACAAAACCACTTTTCTGAAATTAGGAACTTGTTCAGATTTTGTGTCCTGGATAGAGCAGTCCCTACCCAATGAGGCAGCACGGTGGACTGGCCATCTAACAGACCTGGTTCAAGACCTGGTTCTGCTGCTTTCCAGGTGAGTGACCTTAAAAAAAGAAACAGCTTCTCTGTGCTGTAATTTCCTTGTCTATGCAGTGGGGACAATCATGGCTACTCTGTATTTGAGGACTTGAGACAATGCCTGGTACACACACAGTGGGTACTTAAGAGCTGCTCTTGGAATATTCTTTTTTTTTCAGTCCACCATGCCAGGTAATTTTTGTTTTTTAGTAGAGAGGGTTTCACCATTTGGCCAAGTGGTCTCAAACCTTGAGTCCGTGCTGGGATTACAGGCGTGAGCCACCATGCCTGGCCTAGTCAACCAGAGGCTTATGCTGAGGGTACTGTTTTGTGTTTATAGAGCATCTTCAATTCTACTATCTAAAGTAGGCCCATAAGAGTTCAGTTGTAAAATATAGGATATACTCTAACAACTTTAAGCAGAAGGGGCTTATTTCAGAGTAATAGATAGGTAGCTTCCAGAATTATCAGAGACTTGAAGAAAATGACTCTACCTTAAGTTTTCTAGAATGGCAGAAATCGACCACCAAAAGACTGCTGCCTCTCCTATGATAAGGAAGCATTGCCTGATCTGGAAACTTGCATTATAACTGTTGACCGCAAAGCCATGCAACCACTACCATGATCAGAGAGTCACCATGGTCAGAAAGTCTCCAGGACTGCTGCCAACTGTGAGACCTCACTGCCATTATTCTGTATTTAACGCATTCCAGTCAGAGTGAATTCCATTGAATCCACTCTTGTCAAAGTCACCAGTGATCTCCCCCTTAATAAATCTGAAGATCCATTAGCTCCACTCATCTGACCTGTTCTAGACATGGAATGCCTACCCCTACCCCATCCCAAACAGTAACTTTCCTGCACTGGAGGATGCTGCCCTCACTGCCTAACCTTAGGAATGCCATTTTCTCCTAAAGACATTTCAGAATTAATGGAATATTCCAGCCCATTGAGTCACATACAGTCACAAACACAAGCTCCAGTAGACTCCAGTCCCTTCAGGAATCCCCTGTAGCAGGGATGGAGAGAGAGGAGAAAAGTAAGTTCACACTCTCTGGGGGCCTTCCTACCAGAGGCACACTACCAAGCCAAATGTCCCTTTTTTGGCACAGCCACAAAACTATGGATTTTAGAGAGTGGAAACTTCAGCAGCTTCCAGGACTAGAAGCCTAAAGACCATCCAATCTAGCTCTCTCATCTTGCAGAGAAGGCACATAAGGCTCTAAAGTGTATCCAAAGTCATAGAGACAAGGCAAGGCAACACTGCTTCAGTGGGAAGGATTCCTTCAGCAAATTAGACAACATACCAGAAATTAACTTGGCATAGTGGTTATCTTCAGTCAGGCTCCCTAGAAGTAGAGCAGGAGAGGGGATTTGTCACTTACTAAGGGAGTTATCTCAGGGGAAATAGCATGGGAGGGGGAAAGTAGGCTAGGGAAAAAGAAATTAGGCAAGGATGTAGTTTAGGTGACATGAGGCCACAGTGTGATCCTGCAGGGAGCTCTAGAACCACACTGTATCACAGAACTTGAGCCACCTTAAACAAGGGAGCTGGGCTTTTATGCTTCTGCATCATCTGTTTATTAGCTATGTGCTGCTCCAGGATAGAGGTTGACAGTTACCCCTAGGCACTTCCAGGTAAAGTTGCTCTAATCTCTGAAGGACAACAGAAAAGGTTTCAGGTGTGAGCTATTAACAGCAACACCTCTAGCAGTTGGGGGATGGGCACACTGAATGGTAAAAGGGGTCCTTCCTAGATCTGCTATCTAGGTGGGGCACCAGCAGTGTCTGCTACAGTGGCTAAGAGAAATCTCTGGATCCTAACATAACAACTGGGAATCTGTATCAGCTGTGTGACCTTGGACAAGTCACTTAATCTCTCTAAGCTTCAGTTCCCAAATCTGAAAATCATGAAAGTACAGCCGGGCACAGTGGCTCACAGCTGTAATCCCAGCACTTTGGGAGGTCGAAGTGAGCAGATCACTTGAGGTCAGGAGTTCGAGACCAGCCTGGCCAACATGGTGAAACTCCATCTCTACTAAAAATACAAAAATTAGCTGGGTATGGTGGCACAGACTCCTGTAATCTCAGCCACTCAGGAGGCTGAGGCAGGAGAATTGCTTGAACTCGGGAGGTGGAGGTTGCAGTGAGCCAAGATCGCACCACTGCACTCCAGCCTGGGTGACAGAGTGAGACTCCATCTCAACAAAACACACACACAAAAAAAGAAAATCACAAAAGTAATACTGCCTCTTAGGGTCATTGTGGGCATCCAGTATGCTAATGCATGGGAGGTGCTAAGCCCAATGACTGCATTCAATAAGTATTATTGTAATTATTAGTGGTTATTACTAATAATTATATTACTTTATTATTATAAGTAATTATAATGATGATAAAAATTGATGATCCTAAAACTAGAGCTATCTGAAGTCATTATCCATCTCTTACTATCCAAAGGAACTGGATGTGCACTGTCTACATCTTGACAGCCGAAATTAGGATCATCCAAGAAGTGGCATTATTTTTATCCACAATGTGGATGTAAGTGTTTGCCTTTGGTGCTCCCAGCTCACCACTGAGATAATTAACCAGAAGCAATTATAGTGCACTTGGCAAATTGCAGCTTTGCCCTCGTTGCAAGGCACATGTTTTATTTATACTTCCTCCCTTGTGGCTTGCTGATTGATCACATTCAAAGTCTAATATTTAAAGGTGAGCTGCTGACATGGACTTCACCTGGGTTCCCCTCAGAGTTCTCACACTCTGGGGTCTGAGCAAGAAACTTGCCCAAGAATGCAGCCATCTCTCTGACAATCTGCATGTCTGGGCAGATCACAATGTCCGCATCCCTGGCACACCTGCAGAGTGCCCCTTATCGCGGGCGAGCCAGTGCAATGCCCTGGGCTGGACACCTCATCTCCTCTGCCTAGTCTTCCCCAATTTCAGAATCACGGTAAGCCAACACATTTTTCAAATACTGAATGCATAGAAGGCTTTTGAAGCTGGACGTTAAAAGTGGACATCCCAGTAATTCTATTTCTGGAAATCTGTCTGGAGGACATAACCTGGAATGAGGATTTATGCCAAGATTTATGTGTGAGATGGTCGCCTAAGCATTATTCATAGTAGCAAGAGGTGGGGAGAATGAAATGTCAATTTCAGGTTAGACACGGCATGCTCAGACAATGAGATAGTAGGCAGACATTAACATAATATAAAGAAAGACTGTTTCCTACATCCTTAGACTTAAGGTTATAGGAAAATATATACCTATTGTAAATGATGAGTTAAAGGGTGCAGCACACCAACATGGCACATGTATACATATGTAACAAACCTGCACATTGTGCACATGTACCCTAGAACTTAAAGTATAATAATAATAATAAAAAGAAATCCAAAAGAAAAAAAAGAAAATACTAACCAATGGTTTTTCTGTACAAAATTGATCTTCTCTATATTCCCCCTCCATGACCATTTGTATTAGTATCTTTTTTTTTTTTTTTTAGACGGAGTCTTGTCACACAGGCTGGAGTGCAGTGGCACAATCAGCTCACTGCAACCTCTGCCTCCCAGGTTCAAGTGATTCTCCTGCCTCAGTCTCCCAAGTATCTGGGATTACAGGCACGTGCCACCACATCTGGCTAATTTTTGTATTTTTAGTAGAGATGAGGTTTCACCATGTTGGCCAGGCTGGTCTCGAACTCCTTACCTTAAGTGATCTGCCTACCTCGGCCTCCCAAAGTGCTGGGATTAAAGGCGTGAGCCACTGTGCCTGGCCTGTATTAGTATCTTTATAGGTAGAAGTTTAATCTCAATTCTGTGAAGCCTCATGAGTTATTAGCACTTTTAATAATATTCTTCAATAAATCTTCAAAATATGGAAAGTTTAAAATACATAAACTATTTGATTTCTTAACAGAATGTCTCTATTTTCTCATTAAATGAAACAAAAATATTACCCAGGAGAAACTTCACACCTTGACTATATTCTCATTTCTCATCATAATTCGCATCCAAAATTATCCTTTTCTCACTGATAAAAGGGGATTCACCTTCTTAAGGTGACAAAATAAGAAAAGGAGGGGGGCACCAGGCTATTATTTGTCCCTATAAACAAGCAATCAATCCCATGAGATCTGGCACAATAGGGTGGTAAGTTACCACTTAACCACATGGTATGGCAAACTTACAATTACCACATACTCTTCTCCCCTGGCCTCCACATTCTCAGGGCCTCCCTAGTAGAGTCAGCTTTGAAATGCCATCCCTGTTCCCCTATAGGATAATACTTGAAATAAACAAGGGTAAATACTAAATTTAGATTTTGAACATTAAATTTCATCTTTATATGCTGGTGGCTAACTGCTTAAAATTAATTTCAGTCATATTTTATTCACAAGTTATTTGCTGTGCACCTTACGTATTTCAGGCACTGTGTTAGGCACAGGAAATAAAATGGTGAGGTAATTTCCACCCTAAGGGAGGCTAGAATTAGTGGAAAACAAAGAAACCTTAGTCAAGAAAGACACAATTAAGTATTAAGTATTAAGACTGAACTACCAAGTGCCAGAAAGGAAGAGGAATAATAAGAGATTTGACCTCATCAGTGGACAGAGGAGCTTAGCTGACATTTGAAAGATGGGTAGGAATTAACTAGGAAATGAGAGGAGAGGAGGCAAGAGCATCCCAGGAAGAGGGAGCAGCATGGACAAGAGGCCCTGCAGTTGAGAACATGACCTGTAGAAGCTGGAGCCAAAGAGGTGGGGGACCACAGTGCAAGGTGAGACTGGAGAAGTGGAGAGGGTAGGCAAGAGAGACATCGTTAAGGGGCCCTTTTACTGGATGATGTTGGATACCCATTCAGCATCACATCCATTCCCACCAAAAGAATTCCAACTTTGTGGAGGTAGTCAGCCCTTCCCCATACAGCTTTGTGATGCAGGAAAAGATGGCACCACCCTCAGCTCCAGGGAGGGTTCCAATAGATTGAGGCCAGTCCTTCTGGATCCCAGGTTTAAGCACTGCACAAGACAACTGCTAATGGTGCCCAGGCAGGAATGTAACCTAAACTGGACCAACAGGACCCCCAAGTGACAGGAGGACTTTCATGTTGTACTTGAGGGAGATATCTTTCTGTTTCCCTCTAGGCATCCATAAGGAAGCCCATTGACCTAATCGCTGCCATTAACCCAGGGACAAAGCCAATTGGGTGGACAGCAGAGAGGCAATATGGGAAGAACCTTGGTCCTTGAAGATATTGTGCCACTATATCAAGCAACCGCTGAAGCCTGAATTATCTCTGGATACCTAATAACGTGGAATAATAAATTTCCTTATTGTTTGAGTCAGGATTTATGATACTTGCTTCCAATAGCATCCCATGGGGCACGTCCTTGTGGGTAAGGGTTGTTATTGCTTTTATCCCAAGAAGAACAGTCTTCTGAAATTTGGGAATAAGTTGCATAATTCTAAGAAAAAGGTTATAAAACAGGGCCTGGTACATTCCTCATCATCACCACCATCCAAAACATTCTAATGTTAAATGAAAAATGTAGAAAATGAAATTCCCTACATATGATCCCAACTGTACACACACACACACACATTTTTTAAAAGACTGGTAAGAAAAACACTACGTTAAGTGATTGCTCTTAGGTAGTAAGATTATTACTAGTTATTATTTTTTAACCTCTGCTTTATTTGGTTTGGTTCTTTATATTCTTCAGTACTGCCTGATTTTCCTACAGTGAACATGCTTTACTTTTTTAATAGACATCAAAGACAATAATTGTTTTCTATCTAAATTTATACTACCTATCACAAAAGAAGTCACTTTGACTTTTTAAAAGCATAATGGCCAAGTGAAAGCGAAAAAGTAGCATATTTGGTGCAATCTATTGGTGAAAGGAAAACATTTCCAGTTTTTATGTACTATATCCAGAGACTTAAAGATTTATCATTGGTCATATAGTAGAATAAAATATCTTGAGAGAATGGGTATGTCTAATTTTCATTTTAAATCCTCAATTTATAAAAGTTACTATTGCTCATTTTTTAAAGTTCTGTCATATAAAATAGAGGTACTTGCAAATATTGAAACCCTCAGGAGATGTCATTTAGCATCTCTGGAAAACATAACATTTAATTATCATAGCATGAGGTACTTTTAATGCACATTTCAACATCACGATTGAGGACTGATTTCTGAGAGGCAAATTCAGTGATATTTCCACTCACGTGCCTTATTTAAATACAAACTACATGCACAATTATCCTTGATCCCACTGCCACTTAAAATATAGAAGTGAAAATACAAGATACTCATAGGTTTTTTTCCTCAGTAACTACAGTCACCAAAAGAGTAATAATTACCAAATACCCCTAAAAGCTTTGGAGGCCCTGTTTGCTAACCAATATCCCCCATGGGATTCAAATTCCAAAGCTAACCTTTTTGCTGTCAGAGCCGTTTCAGATGAGTTTTACTCCAGGAAGGAAGATGATATTATTTTTATTAATTACCTCTAAACACAAAATTTGCGATTTTTATTCAACCTTTGCTCAACTACATACTTCTTCCTTTTGTTTTCTAAAAGTAATAAATATAACTTCTTATTTTGTTTACCCATTTGCTGTCTAAGATGGCAGGAGTATTTTTAGAGAGATAAGGCAGGCAGACAACCCAACAGAGACATCAGAGGCAGTACCTTTCCCTGAGAGTCCTGCTATTGTACCAAGTGAGGGAGGATTAAGGAAGGGCTGGTGGGCACTTGGGCTATTCACAAATACTTACAGTTCTCCCCTCTGTGAGCACATGGTGGAATTGTACTTCTCTCTTTTGAAATTAGGGTGGCCATATAACTGTCTGTGACCGATGGTTTGTGTATAGAAGGTTGAACTTCAGAGAGCCAAGCCATGAGTCATCACACCTTCTTCACCTGCCAGGGAGATGGTGGGAGCACATGTCAAGGCTTCCATCAGCTTGAGTCAGTCCTCAGGTGACCACAGGAGCAGAGGCCCCATCCCAACCAGCAGTGGAAAAATATACTTTTGTTAGGTTAAGACACTAGGATTCGAGGGTTATTTGTTACTGCAGTGTAACTAAGGCCATACTGATTGTATAGAAGAAAAAAAGGGAAAAGAGATTTTTAATTCCTTCAAAGCCTTTTATATTCCTGTTGAAACACCCATTTAATTTGGTAAATTATAACTAAGTTAAATGGACTCCTTAGAAAAAAGTACAAAATCATCCTTACAACATGTAAAGGTCACTGTGTTATAATCAAAACATTTTCTTATAAGCTTCAGTTCAATGGTTTAACTCTAAATCCATATTTACTATGTTACTTGGATGAGTTTACAGGTACCTGTGAGCTCTCTAAGGAGAGTTTTTAATTTGACGTTTTCATGTTGATGATAAAATAAATTGATATAAGCATATTCTGTACCACCTGGATGGCCAACCTACACAAGACAAAGCCCGTTTGCATTTGTGTTTACTTTATGTTGGTGCCAATGGTACTACTTTGTCAAAGACTAGTGAGTGAAGAACTGAGTTGGCCATAACTCTAACATACTGCATTTGTACCAAAGGAGTTCACAAAAAGCTAAGATGGCCAGCATCTTGTTTCAAGCAGTGGTTGACTTCCAAAAAACCGTATCTTTCACAAACCGTATCTTTCTAAAGTTAATGCAGTTAACTTTAATTGCGTTTGTTTTATTGTTTGACTTTAACCTATAAATTAGTTTTCTGTTTTATGGTTTTATAAGAACTACAAACATAAGAAGTTTATGTCCACTTTTCTGCAATATGCATTTAAGTAATATCATAATTCAAATAGCAGAAGTCCACATGGTGGTGGTGGTAGGGTGTGGTTCTGGGATGATTTTTCTTTTAAAACGCCCCAAACATTGTTCATTTCAGACAAGTCTCAAATTAGCTCTGTCTCTTTAAATGAGTAAATTGTCAAGTTATATGAATTTATTCATTCAAGTTTATCTAAAAGAGTTACCTGAAAACCAAAGAACTGGCTCGAGGGCTCCACGAATCTCCACTTCATGCTTGTGACAGAGGATGCCAGAGAGAGAAAGAAGAGAGATCAAATGCTCTGAAAAGCAAGAGTCAGAAATGATTCGAAAAAAAACAAACAAACAGGCATTTATGGCTCTTTTTGAAGCCAGGACCTGTTGCAGCAAAATATCTCTTTATTTGTATTGATATCACTAGGATGAAAAGGCAGCTCTAACCGTTCTCATATGCACAGTTCTTTGTTATTTTGTTAAGACTAATAAGGAAGTCATGTGATATTTAAGAACTGGCACATTCTTCACTAAGAACACTGGCCAAAACAGGGTCAAAGCAGAGTACTTTACATTACTGAAAGCAATGCAACTTTGCTTTTAGTCCCTTTTTCTTTGTTTGAATTATTGATTTTTTCCATAGTGATTTAACAAATTTCTCTTTTACTATAATAAATACTAGCTTATGTTTCCTCACTGCACCTAAAGCCGTCTATTCCTAAAGATGTGCCTGGAGAATCAGGAGAACAAGCAGAACCAGTAGCAGGTGCCCAAGAAGAGGGGCTGATGCTGATGCTGACCACAAGGAAAATCCTAACCGGGTCAGCCAGAGAGCACAAGTGTACACCGCCACAGAATCATACCCGTGAAAGCACTTAGAAATCAGCACAACACTATCCTGAGGGAAAATGAAATCAACAAAGGGGAAGAAAAAGATGACGAAGATAATGAAGGTTGATGATGAAGGAAAATGAGAAAAATGATAACAAGGGTGAATATGATGGTGATAATGATGGTGACGAAGATGACAGTCTGGATTCTTTCATGGGTTCAGCATCATTTAGCATCTCATGCCATGCACAAGGCCCTCTAAAAGAAGAGAAAAGACGAAAAGAGTTAAGACAAGTAGCTGGGCGCAGTGTCTCATGCCTGTAATCCCAGCAGTTTTTGAGGCCAAGGCGGGTGGATCACCTGAGGTCAAGAGTTCGAGAGCAGCCTGACCAACATGGTGAAACCTTGTCTCTGCTACAATACAAAAATTAGCTGGGCATGATGGCACATGTCTGTAATCCCAGCTACATGGGAGGCTGAGGCAGGAGAATTGCTTCAACCTGGGAGGCAGAGGTTGCAGTGAGCCGAGATTGCACCTCTGCACTCCACCCTGGGCAACAGAGCAAGACTCTATCTCAAAAAAAGAGAAGAGTTAAGACAAGCACTCTGCCCTCAGTGAGCTTCCAGGCCAGGATGGGAAGCAAAGCAAGAAAATACATACAACGTAAGAAAAGACTGTCGAAAAGACATGGTTTTCTCCCATTCAAAACAAAGGTTCTTAGCCTTTGATTTTCTGGTCTAGTTTGACAGATTTCATCCAGAGTCTAGCCCCTTGGTCACCCTTTCCCAGTATGTGACAGGTTCATTCATTCATTCATTCATTTACGAAACAACGATTTGTTGTTGTCTAGCCCCATGTGGGGCAATGAGCTCCAAGTGCTAGGAGAAACCCTGGGCTTCCACCTTCGTGGAGTTCCCAGCAGAGCTGCTGTATGGGCCTGCTTCCTACCTGGCCACACTCTCTTATGTGCTCACGAAGCAAAGTGTTCGCACATTTCCCAAATTATGAAATCTTTCTTTGGTGACAGCTTACTATTAAATTATGCCTTTTACCTCCTTGTAGCAGATGGTGACAGTGCCACTCAGCGTCACATTCTGTCTGCTCAGTGCTATGTTGGGAGTTTCCTCACTGTAAAATAAATTAACTTTATGCATTCATCAAAATGTGACAGGTCACCTCTGAAGGACTGAGGCCACACACACCAGTTGAGAAATACTGTCCTGAAGTATAGGAAGACAAATTCAGTCTATACTTTTAGTGTACTAAGTACCTCCCAGTATTCTGGATTTGAAGAGCACTTTGACAAAAACACTTCCCCATCATCTTAAATTCATTAAACTCTGAGTTTTAAAGAGGAAATATAATTCATCGTATCCTGATTTGTTTGCACTTATTACAGCATTGTTTTGAAAAAGCTGATATGCAAAAAGCCTTTTTCATCAGCTTATTCAAGAGCTTTTCTCTTCAAAGGGAAGAAAAGAATTGGACAGTGTTCATCAAGGGTAAACAAACCAAGGCCTTAAATAAAAATCCAGGTGTATTTCTAAAGCCTGAACTCACCAGGAGCCAAGGTTTGAAACTTAAGGTCCCTCCTCCCTCTCTTGGAAAGGACTGAGACTCAGAATCAACCGCCCTGCCTTCCCTGGGGAAGCTAGTGAGGCTTGCTCTCATGCTGTCATTGAGCAAACCTTACCGCGTGCTCCGGAGCTGGGATGCGTGTTTGCAGCGGCCAGTAAACACTCCTAATGATGCGCTCAACAAAAGCCCATATTTTGAGCCTTGTTTTCGCTTTTCATGTTGTTTTGCTCAGTGAAAGGATCAAAGCAATGAGGCTACTTTTCCTTCGCTCGATCAGACAGGAGTTCTTTGAAGTAAATGTGTTATTTTGCTTTTGCTTTTTTCCTTTTCTCCTTAAGGAAGAACCTTGATAATCAGAGGCTGACTTTGTAGATTTCCTTAATGGTACTCCCTTAGCAGGTACACGTGTCTCAGGAAGACGAGTCTGCAATATCTTTTTGCTCGGATTTCCCCATCTTCTTTTCCACTTGATGAGAGCCATCGGGTGGGTTTTAATGTGCCCAGGATGGTTGAGAACATCTAAAGACAACATTATCCATTCATCAAGAACATCTGAAAATGAAGATACAAGAGTTCAGATGAACAGAAAAATAAATCAGGGGATTTTGAAAAGGCATTTGTAGTTACAGCCCAAGGCTGTCTTGTTTAAAAAAAAAGTATCAAAATAACTCCATTAATGATTATCTCAAAAGCAAAATGACGCTGAAAGCTTGTTACTATGGTTCTTGCTTCCACAGGGAATTCAAAATATCTTATAAAAAATAATGGGATGATGAATAAAAAAAATGAGGAAGTCAAGCTGAGCCTGATGTCTTCAGGAGCCTTTCAGTGGCATATACTGTACAAAACAAGAGTTTCTCAAAGAATGGCTATTTTTCTAATGGGTGATAATAATAACAGCAGCTAATGTGCACTGAACACTTACTATGAGCTAGTCATTGTACTGTTTTCATGTACTATCTCTTTTAATCTTTATATGAACGCTGTCAAGTGCTAGCACGCTACCAGTCCCATTTTGCAGAAGAGAAAACTGAACCTCAGAATGCCCAAGTGACAGAGAAAGAACCCAACCCAGATCAACATGATGCCAAAGCCCAGACTCTTGACCACTGCAAATGTGGTTTATCAGAAACCTGTTATGTATATTCATTCTATTCAAAGGCTGAAGTCACATCTGTCCTGGTTAAGCAAACTGAAGCAATAATCTGACTTGGACAAAATTCTTTTTTCACTGTTAATTAGCTCAAAGAAAGAGAAATTGTTTTAGAGATGTTTCCAGGCATTCCTTCAACAACCCCTTTGTATAGTGGTAGTACAGACTTTCTTCCCTGTTCATTTTCCCTATCAAAGCTTGAGTAAGATTGTCAAAACCTATCAAACTATACACCTAAAATGCCAGGATTTTCTCATATGTAAATTAGACCTCAGAAAGTTTTTCCAAAATAAAGAACCCAGAAGTTCAACAGGAGATGTTCGCAGTGTGTTTTCAGCTTCACCATTTCCTAGATTTTATGTCAAATTGTTAAGTCAAACTACGTGAAATTGCCATTTGTGTATGTCTATGTCAGCTCCATACAGATTTCTTTTAAGTATTTTGTTTGTTTGTTTTTG
Organism: Hylobates moloch; assembly: GCF_009828535.3. Classification (NCBI taxonomy): domain Eukaryota; kingdom Metazoa; phylum Chordata; class Mammalia; order Primates; family Hylobatidae; genus Hylobates; species Hylobates moloch. The sequence continues at coordinate 75,382,247 of NW_026652283.1, forward strand.
AGACAGAGTCTTACTCTGTCACCCAGGACAGAATGCAGTGGAGTAATCTCAGCTCACTGCAGCCCTGGGATTACAGGTTTGCGCCACCATGCCCGGCGAATTTTTGTTTTTTTTTAGTGGAGACGGGATTTCACTATGTTGGCCAGGCTGGACTCAAACTCCTGGCCTCAAGTGATCCACTTGCCTTGGCTTCCCAAAGTGCTGGGATTACAGGCATGAGCCACTGTACCTGGCCTTTTTTTAAGTTTTAAATAGTGTTAACACACTTGTGCAATGTAATCTGCAGCTATTCTCACCTATTGTCTTAGTAATACATTTCGATTTAGAAAAATATTTTCTTTGCCAGCAAATGCACCAGGGGAATGGAATTTCTTTAATTGTGTTCCTTTCTTCTTCTTTTTTTAATTTTATTTATTCATTTTTTTGACACAGAGTCTCACTCTGTGCAGTTGCTCAATCCCTGCTCACTGCAACTTCAGCCTCCCAGGTTCAAGTGATTCTCCTGCCTCGGCCTCCTGAGTAGCTGGGATTATAGGCGCATGCCACCATGCCCAGCTAATTCTGTATTTTTAATAGAGACAGGGTTTGACCATGTTAGCCAGGCTGGTCTTGAACTTCCAACATCAGGTGATCTGCCCTTCTCAGCCTCCCAAATTGCTGAGATTACAGGCATGAGCCACTGTACCTGGCTGATTGTGTTCCTTTCTCATAGATTGTATTTTTGTTTTTGTTTTTGTTTTCCTGAACACTCAGCTGGACTGCATTTCCCAGTTTCCCTTGCAGTTAAGTCACAAGTAGCCCTGTGACTGGGTTCTGCCCAGTAGAAGGTAAGCAGAAGTGATGTGTATCACTTCTATGTATGGCCTCCCAAAACCTCCTAAAGGTTATGTTCCCCTCTTTTTCCCCATCTATGGCCTGGAAAGTGAAATATTATGGAGCCTTTGGCTGAGGCACAAGACAGAAGAAACCCGTGTCTCAGAATCAGAGTGTGAAAAACCTGACAGACCAGCACGTGAGAAGAGAACAGAATTAAACTTCTGTTGTTAAGCCACTGAAATATGAGAACTTGCTAGTGAAACTAGCGTTACTTTTACCAACAGTCTTTCTTTCCTTACCTTCCTTCCTTTCAATAACATTTACTGCAGATTTTCTATGGCCTTTAGAGACCATTCAATGTATCAAAATGAAACAAACGGCTCTTTGAACAGGTGCTATCGAAATATATTCAAGGTTACTGCAGCAAATACACTTCCTGTTTGTAGAAGACATCTGTTATCTGCTGCCCATCATTGATTCACCCTCTTCCTGGGAACAATCTCCCTATGTTTCCTTTGGGAAACCATCCCTCCTCCCTACCTAACCATGTGATTTAGGTGAGGTTGAAACCCCCAACAATGTGTAGGCCCTGATCAGCTTTAGCCAACCAGTATCTCCCTACCCTCTGGCTCTAGGGATTGGCCAGTGACACACGAAGGGATGAGGGGGCATCACTGAATCCTTCCAGCAAGGAAAGATTTCTCATCCTCTGCAAAAACTAACGCAAGAAGACCCTCTCTGTAAGCCTGGAGAATGTATTGCAATGATGTTACAGCCTGGAACTCTGCAGCCATCTTGTTGCTGCTAAAGATAAGCTGGTCTGCCAGGACTATGTGAAGCCTGCAGATGAAGACGCTGCTCCATGAAGAAAATCTGAGGGTCTTGGAGGACCTCATCTCACTATCTGGATCTGACTTCTGGTCTTCTGGACTTCTCAACTTTATGGGGCTATTACTCTCTTATTGTTCAACCAACTAGAATTGGGTTTTCAGTTGTAAATTATGTAACTTTGTTATTCATTCATTTATTCATTCAATCATTCATTCTGAATTTGGCTGAGTAAAGAAGGATGCCAATTTGTATGAACCAAGGAAAACTCAATATTGAAATGCACATACTATTTTCTGTTTTATGAAGGTTGTTTTTCTTCTCTTAACAATTACTAAAGCTTCCAAACTGAGCCTAACTATAGTAGCACAATGATTCCTGCAATGATAATTGGGCCTCAGCATTCAGGAAGAATTCAAGCTAGACCATTGCTGATTGTCAAAGAACTCCATCAAGTACTTTATGAGTATTGCATTTATTTGTACATCCTGTACTGTGATACATACTCATTATGTAAGTTAGAGTTATAATAATTTCTTCTAATACTTCATGTTTTCAAATATTATATAGAAAATGACATGTAACTGTAGATCAGGTGATGTTGTACCCCAAAGACCTTTCACCAGCTACTCTTGTATTTTGGCTAAAGCATAGCTCACGCTCCTCAAGGCACTGGCCTTCATGGCCTTTATTCATTCACTCATTCTGAAATTTGGTGGATGAAAATTGATGACTTATAAAAAATAGAAAGTTAGCTCCAAAAGGAGCTCATGATACTGAGCATGTCATTGAACCTGCAGCTACTTTCGTCTTGTTTTTATTCAAACCTTCCTCATCTCTACTGACTATGTAAGTTAATACCCTTTTGGCAACAAGTGACAAAAGAAAAAAAACAACCCAAAATGACTTAATCGAAAGTAACAGAGAATTTATTTGCTCTGGTGACTGAAATATCCGGGGTAGATCTGGCTTCCAGTGTGATTGAACCTAGGGGCTTATACAATGCCAGCAGATTATCCCAATCTCACTTTCTGTCTCTTGTCTGTTCTCTTCTGTGGCCACCCTCAGGCAGGCTCTCTTCGTCATAGCTTCAAAGCCAGTAGAACAGGGCCTTCCCCAAAGGCCCTGCTTGGCTCAAATGCCCATTGCTAAGCCAATCTCTGTGGCTAAGGGTGGGGGACATGCAATGCTCTGATTGGCCAGGCTCATAGTACTCATACAGTCAGCCCTCCATATCCGCGGTTCTGCATACATGGATTCAATCAACTGCAGATCTAAAATATTTGTTTAAAAAATATTCCAGCAAGGAGGCAACAAGGAAGCTCTTAAGAGCACAGCTGGAAAGAAGCTGAGTTACAGATATCCTGCCAAAATAATTTCTTCAAAGCCCAGACTTGCCATACCCTATGGCCTCAAGACTCTGCTCAGGGAAATTAGCAGAGCCATTCTCAAAACCAACACATCGAACATGACCCAGTTTGCAGCAGTTTATTTTAAAGAACTTATTATGTATAGAGAAGGGACTACTTCTCTGGATGAAGTGGTCCCAGGGAACAGAATCTAAAGTACCTACACAGATGGAAAAATCTACAAAGACAAGGACAATGTAACCGGAACAGGATATAGTGACAAAACCACCCAGTTTCCATCCATTTATGCTGAGCTAGGCACTGAGCAAACTGAAGCAGTTCGTGATCTTTCTTCCAAACCAGCCACCCCTAAGACTACCACCCCACCCTCATAACCATCTCCAACAGCTGTTTCACCAGCTGACACAGCTCGGTTTGCTTCTCAGATATTAGCAATGGCAGCAAGTGAAGCAGGACAACCACCATGATACTCTAACATGTGGACCCCTTATTGTCTAACTCATAAGAATCAACAAAGTCACCCGTCACTGCCACCTGCACCTGGGCCTTTTCCCCAAGCAACTCTGTATCTAATCCTAAGGATCCACAGTTTCTGCAGCATCCACCAAAAGTCACTTCTCCAACTTACAAGATGATCAAAGATAGTAAGACCAGTGCCCCACCTTTTATCTTAGTAGGCTCAAATGCTCAGAAAGCACAGGAATGGAAACCTCTTTCTGGACATGCTGTTGTTTCAAAGTCAGATAGTCTTGAAGAGTTATGCTGCAGTATAAGTGCCCATTGCTGTTCCTGCAGACGAGAAATTCCAGAAACATACCTTAAGTCCCCAGAATGATTGTCTTGCTACAAATGGACAAGATGTCCCCAGGCCAGAAAGCCTTGTTTTTCTTTCTGTTGCTTTCTTAGTAGAAGGTGTAGCTTTAAAAAGTTCAGGATCTGGTGACAAATGTGCTCCCTTTGGAAGTTACAGTATTGCTTGGGAGATAACTGTGACTCCTGCTCACAAAGTTCGCAAAGCAGAAACTTAAAACCGATCCAGAAATGACGCTGTTTGGGTCAACAAACGTTCAGGGAGGAGTCTGCCACCAAGTGTAACATATCAATAAACTTAACACAAGTATAAAATATATATATAGTTTACAAAGGTTCAAAAAGCAAAACTTGAATTTGCCACGCAACAAGTACTAGGATAAATCCACACAAATGAAGTGATGTGTAGGCATTGTGTTAGGTATTATAAATAATCTAGAAATGATTTAAAGTATATGGGAGGATGTGCGTAGGTTATGTGCAAATACTACACCGGGTTATATCAGGGACTTCAGCACCCACGGATTTTGGCATTTGTAGGGGTCCTGGAACAAATCCCCCATGGATACTGAGAGACAATTGTAAATCCTCTGGAGCATATGGACTGAAAATGATGCTGTTTCTTTCAGAAAAAGGAGTGAGGGAATGGACACGGGATGCCTGTATTAGGGCACTTAACATTAGCTACTATAACAAGCAATCCCACGTATCCATGGCATGACTCAACAATCAGTTGTATTTTTCACTCGTGCAAAGTCAAATGCAGAGATGTTCTGGTTGGGCAGCTCCCTTGGCAGCTCTCCACCAGCACTGACTCAGGAAACCAAGCCTCTTCCATCTTGGGAATGCTGCTACCCACATCACATAGTCTCCAAGGTTGTTGTGGAAGGGGCAAAGTGAACTGGATGAAGCATAACTGCTCTCAGCTGCCTTGGCCTTGAAATGACCCAGCAATCTGCCCTTGCATTCACTGGTGAGAACTTAGTCACAGGGCCCACACAGATGCAAGGGGGCTGGGAAATACAATTTAGCCATGTGCCTAGGAAGAAGAAACAGATTTGTGGCCACCTGGCTTATCTCTGATACAAAGGCAAATGCAACCCATTTCAAATACACAGCCAGAACTGCCCACTGGCTCTACTCCGGTCAAACATTGAGTGAGGGCCAGCAGCGTCCTGAGAGGTGATCTGGTTCCACTCTCTAATTAAACAGATGCAAAAGTAAGAAAAAAAGGGCCTTTCCCAGATCACTTGACACTGATGTAAAGCACATGGATTTAACTAAACATCTCAAAAAGGAATAAAGAGGCATTCCCTCTCTGCAGATGCCAGAAACTCCTTCCAACTACCAACTTATGGAATCTTGCTCTTATCAAGCATGGAATAGTAGAAATGTGGTGGTTTTATAGCCAGATAGCCCTGAGTTCAAATCCTAGTTCTATCTCCTTCTAGATTGAACAAAGAATTAAGCTCTCTGAGCCTCAATTTACTCATCTCCCCAACCACAATGTTCAACAAGCATTCAATTCCTACTCTCTTCTTATTATTTCCTACCATAATACCAGTGATGCCTAGAGTTTTCCAGGAGTGACTGATAGTTACTCTTGGGCCCAAGAGTATAATATATTTTCCCAACTTTTTTATGGTCAAGGCACTAAACCCAAAAATACTTCCACAGAAATCTGTAGAAGCTCTGAGGGTGAGGAAGTATCTCTTTGTAGAGGTGAATTAACCTTTGTATAGTAAACATTTTACCCCCAGAATGTACTTTGCTGATTCGATTATCACAGTTCCTGCTAGAACTTGACTAGCTAAGCTGAAAATGGAGATATACTAGCTTCTCTCCAGGTCTTAAACAAGAATAATCACTTCTTCATAGGAGGAAGTGGCTCCATTCTTGGAGGTGACCACATTCTAGATCCTTTGCAAGCCTGTGCCTGGCAGACTACCATCTAGCAGGAGACCTCAACTCACCATTTGAATAAGACTCTAACTCTCAGTCCTCAGGCCAAAAGTGCATACCATGACTAAAGTGTTAAACAAACCGTCTGACTCCGTGTTTCCAGGTCCTTTCTAAGGAAAGCAAGCCGTTTGCAAAGCCAAGGCCTTGACCAGACTCAGTAGGACCAGACCAGGAGACTAGCTTGGTTTCCAACACCAATAGCCACCACAGGGCTGTGCACAGCAGAGGCTCCCCGACCCCAGACAGCCCCCCCAAATTCGGGATGCTCCTTCCCTTCCTTAACTCATCAAAACTTCACTTTGTTGCATGATTCATTGCCTCAGATCTTTGCCAAGCTCTCAATCAGCCAACCAACTTGATAATGTGATTCAAGGCTGCCAGTGATAGCATTTCCCAAAGAGCAAACATTCCTTTAAACAGAGGCCTGTTTGAGACAAACCACCTGCTTCAACCCCAGAAAAGTACATCTGAAAAGTAAGTTTGGTTGAGAAGGCATTTCTGTGTCCTGGGAATTCTATCAGTTTAGCTTTGTCTAAAAGTATGCTATATCACAAAAATTGGCCTCAGGTCTTGAGGCATTCAGTGATTCCTCAAGGAACATGGCCACAGATACTGTCTGAATTCCCTCCACATTGAATTAAGCTTCTGGGCAGGGGGCATTATAATTGTAACACATTCATCATGTTTTGCATTTGCTTTTGCCAGGCTACACAAAAGGTCATTATAAAGTTTTTAAAATTTCATCTGGAAATTTCTTAGAGGAGGTCTGCACTGTATCTATCCACACTTTCAGGAACATTACGGTTTCCTCTTCATAATACCAGCTTTTTAAAAGGTGTGTCTTCATTTCCTTCTGTTTCCTTTTGCTGGCTTTCAGAGACTGAGCCACAAAAGTGTGCCTAAAGTGTGGAAAGTGAAAACTGAGAAAGAAACATATATTCATTCCACTTTGAGTTGGTTACTCTACGACTGACTCCTGCTTTTAAAAGGTACATCTGGTACACTTCCTGGAGGAGCTCACCACCCTCCCACGGGCCCTAAACCTTGAAGATTTGCACCCCAAAATAGATCAACACACATACCTCACTCCTGCCTCATTTCAGTTCCAGTCACACCTGGATCTTACTTGCATTTCATAAGCACTCAAATATTGGGGATCTTTCTTAGTAATAGACCTGCTTAAATTTCTATTAGGCAGACAAGACACTGAGAGCTGAGGCCACTAACTCAGAGAACTGACCTCTAAATAGAAAGAGTCCTTGTTTTCATCCAGGTTAGGAGGGATGGAATCAATGTCTGTTCAATGCTCTGCCTCCCTGCACCATGAGACAGCTCATATAGCAGAGACAGCCCTGGCTGGGGAGTCAGGAGACCTAGGACTCTGCCAAGAACAAGATGCGGTGTGACCTTCTGTAACCTACTGTCACAGCCTCAGTTTCCTTTCTTGTAAAATGAGGTGGAGTGGGGAGAATGTGGTCTAGGTCAAACTCAACCTTTCTGTTGCTGGGAGGTGGTGTGGGGAAGGTTTTCCCTTCCAGGAAACAGAAGAGGTTAGATCCTCTCCCTAAGAAAACATGCAGGGACTCAAATGTCACATAACTTGATGGCTTGGGAGTATTAGCTTAATAACCCTCAAGGAAGGTATTCTTAAAACACTCTCTAGTAAAATGACAACAAAATAGTCGATTCTTCTTTTCAAAAACCTGATGGTCATCCTTGAGTGTTTTTACTCTCACCTCTGCCCATCCCAACATCGAATCCACCTCGATTTCCCCACTGTGCTATCGACACAAGACGGACCCAAAGGCCCAGGCACCCCCATCCATGCTGCCACACATCTCTCACACAGATGTCTCTCCCTCTGATCTCCTACAGCCCATCAGTGGATTCTCCCTGCCCCATAGCTGGAGAGCTGCTCTGCCTGGTGGCTTTCTATGGCCCTGCATGGTGGGGCTCTGGCGTGATCTCCCACCAGATTGTCACCCAGCCTCACCCTTCTGCTTTCTGTTTCTTGTATTTGCCAAACTTGTTCCTACCTCAAGGTCCCTCTGCTTGAACCACTCTGTCCCCAGAGCTTCACATGGCTTTAAGGTCTCCATTCAAATGCCCCCTTCTGGGAGAAGGCCACCTACAGTTACTGGCTTGCCCATCTTCCTGCCATGGTGTTGTCACAGCACATATCACTGACTGGAATGATCCCATTTGAATAACCTTTCCTCATTTGTCCTGTCTGCATCTCTTCCCTCCTTCTTCCACCCCTGCCACCAAAATGTAAGTTCTGCCAGAGGAGGGTCCTCACCTGTCTTGTTCACTCTGTAGTCTGGCTATGGTGGCTATATACTATATATTTGCTAAACTAATTAAATAAATTATAGTCAAATCATTCCTTTCATATCATGTAATAAAACTAGTAGACTGGCTCCTGTTTTTAAAAATATTTTAATTGATTTTCATGAAGACATCAGTGGAATGCCATTAATATCGCCCCTAGGATTTATTTCTCCAGATTAAATTTCTTTTGTTCCTCTAATCTTTCTCACCAGCCTTACTCTCATCCTCTTAATCACTTTCCAGGGCCTTCCCTGGAGGCTTTCCAATTTCTCCTTGTCCTCCTGAGAAGTTGAATAACCTTGTTCTTACTGGGACCTACAGTGAACCTACAGAGGGGACGAGACAACAATTCTGCATGGCAGAGGGCTTAAAAATGGAGGTTTTCTAAGCTGGCATAGATTCAGATGCAACCACTTTCTAGCTCAACGACCTTGAGTGTATCACTTCCTCAGCCTTGGTTTCCTCCTCTGTAAAACGGGGCTGACAAAAATATCTCAAAGAGCAGTCTGTGGTGAAGCTTCCAGGAGCTTTTTCCAACAAAGTACTTCGCATAAGGCCTGCTGCACACCAACACCTCAGTAAATTACAGCTACTTACTAATAAATAAGCTAAAACTATAGCCACTCTAACTAAATAGGGGAGCCGCGCAAGGATACTGAGGTGTATGCAGGCAACGCTCTACATGGTTTCAGATGTTGTAGGTGAAAAGAAAAGGTAAGCGAGGAGAAGGATTATTTATGAAAACCCTGAATAAAGCAAAGGGGGCATGAAAGACCATCTAAAGCCTGTTCCTGGAATGGCAGGCACAAAACAGACTTCACTAATCATAGTGTGCACAGTGAAAGAGCCAGCTGAGCGTGCAATAGAAGCAAGTTTACGGGGCAAAAGGCTCACCTGCCTGAAGGGAAAGAACACCTCCTTTTCATTCCTGGAAGATGAGCTCATACAGGGATGTGATCCAGGGTGTCACACACCTGCCTTTTCAAATGCAGAGCACTCCTCAGCCCTGGAAGGAGTGGCAGAGACTTGACTCCACTTCCTTCGGAGGCCCCAGGACCTGCTCAGAGATCCTTGTTAATGGAAACCTTGTGGCCCCAGTTGGCAGAGATTCACTGAGAGATACACAAGCACCAAACTCAGAAAGACTATATTTGGAGGTTTATGTTTACAGCACACACTTCCACAATGACCCAGCACAATGGGGCAATTCTGAGGGTCTGTCAGAACTGATGCACTGCAGAAGCAGTGGGTGGGCCTCAGGGTGCTTAGAGATCAGGATCCATCAGGCCACCCAAGCAGTGTAGTAGTAAGCAGCTACTAAACAGAATGGATTGGATCCCCATGCTCTGACATAGAATGATGTCCAAATATATTTGGTCTAGTGACAGAAGTAAGGTGCAAAACTCTCTGTAGGATAAGGGTCAGGGAGAACTGTGCCTCTCTCCTCTCCAGGAGGAGACTTGCAGCAAAGCCTCACACCTCCTTGCATTCCTGACTCAGCCTCCCCAGGAGAGCTGGCCATGCCCTGCACCATGTGTCCTAGAGGGCAGGGAGGTGGGGGAAGTGCACGAGGCCTCCTAGGTCTCACATTGCCTATTCCAGGCATAGCAGTGGCTCACATCATCTCTCAGTCCCTTTCCTGGGCTTCTCATCTCCAGCAGGAAAGTAGGCCAGAGGAGATGAGCAGACCCATGCTTTCTCCCTTAGGCCCAGCTTCTCCTCTGACATCAGGGTGGGTGGGTCAGGCCAACTGTGCCCTGTGAGCCTGGCTGTCTCCAGTTCAAGGTGCCATGTGGCCATCCACTTACCACAGAGCTGTCAACAACGTAAAAGCTGGGTGGGTGCAGTGGTTCGCGCCCGTAATCCCAGCACTTTGGGAGTCTGAGGCAGGAGGATCTCTTGAGGCCAAGAATTCAAGACCAGCCTGGGCAACATAGAAAGACCCCTGTCTCTACAAAAGATAAAATAGATTAGCTGGATGCAGTGGTTCACGCCCATAATCCCAGCACTTTAGGAGGTCAATGCAGGAGGATTGCTTCAGCCCAGGAGTTTGAGGTTGCAGTGAGCTCTTACGGTGCAACTGCACTCCAGCCTGGGCAACAGAGTGAGACCCTGTCTCTAAAAAGCATAAAAGTTAAAAGGATGAGTAGGGGTGTGGTGAACAGATCTAAGAATGATGTTCAATGTGCCCTGGCCCATTCGTGCGTAATTTCCTCCCCTGACTGTGGGCTGGCCTAGTGACTTGCTTTTAACCTACAGAGCATGGCAAAGTGGTGGGATAGCACAGTGTGATTGGTTCCTTCAGACAGAGTTTGCATCTTGCTGGCACACTCTGTCCCTAGCTGGCTGGGAGGAAGCAAGTTACTGTGTGCAGAGCTGCCCTATGAAGTGGCCCACATAAAAAGAAAAGGAGGGTGGCCTCTAACTGCCAGTCATAAGGAACTGAGGTCTTCAGTTTAGGAGCCCACAAGAAACCAAATCCCACCAACAACTGTGTGAGTTTGGAAGTGAATCCTTCCTCAATGGGGTCTCAGATGAGTCTCCAGCCTTGGCTGATTCCTTGGTTACTGACCTGTGAAATACCCTGAGGCAAAGGATGCAGCTAAGTGGTGTCTGGCCCCTGTAAGATAATAGATGTGTATGAGTTTGTCAGTAAGTTCATGGTAATTTACTACATAGCAATAGGCAACAAATAAGGGAGCATTACTTGCCAATACTTTCAATGGCAAAAACTGCAATTACTTTTGCACCAGCCTAATAAAATGAGAGTTCGTATAGCATGGCGGTTAAGAGCCCAGGCTTAGAGCCTGACTGCCTGGATTCAAATCCTGCCTCCCCCCTTCAGCCTCTTTGTGTCTAAGTTTCCTTATCCTTAGATGGAGGATGGCACTCATCCCACGCCATGGCCTGATGGTAAGGATTAAAGGAATTAATTCCACTAGAGTGCTTTGAACAACGTGTGGCCCCTGGTCAGAGCCCAGGAAAGGCTGGTTCATGCCTGTGTGTGTTCACTCCTTGCTCTCACCCCTAAACTATCGAGAGCTATTTTCTCTAAGGAGGATTATTGTGGCAATTTTCACATTCTAAGACATACATTTTTATGCTCTTTTTTTTTTTCGTAGCAATGAGCATTTTTATCATTTTTATGTGGAAAAAACAATAAAGTTCTTTTTAAAATTCATATTAACTTCCTGTTAGGCCCTTATAAGGATGAGCTCTCTCTCAAGTCCCTATAAAAAAAAAAAAAAAAATTCCATGCAAGCCAGCTTAAACAAAATAGTGGTGGTCTTGCAGGGTGAACTCTGAGGTATGGCACAGAACAGAAAGTTAGGAAATGTTCAGGGGTCTTGGAGGAAGCTGGGCCCAGGGACTGATAGCGTGGCTGGATGCAGGTGGACAAGGTCTTTGGCTCTCTCTTTGGCCACATGGTCTCTTTTTGCACCTCTCCTTTAGGTTTCTCTGAGCCCGTGGTAGAAGGTGGCAACCCACACTGTTTTTAGAATGACCAGACATCCAGCAGAAACTGATTAGCTCCTCCATGTCCCAACTCCAAATTCCCTGAGGAAAGAATCTGATGGGTCAGATGAACCTGGTCCCACCTGCAATCACTGTGGGTAGGGCATAGGGTTTTCTAATATAAACTGAACTGCTGTGTCTACACAGGTAGTAGCAGTGTAGAAAGAGGAGAGGAAAGCGAATGGCCAAATGGTGTCTTTTCCAAGTCCTGTCCTTCTTTTTACTAAGTGACTGTAGGAAATTAAGAATTTTGTCCAAGAAGCTTTCAGAGACTTTAGATGAGAGATCATGTTTGCCATGAACACTAGAACCCATGAGAAATTTCTCATTTGGAGAGAAATTGAGCAATTTCTTTTAATCAGCTGGATTCACCCTTCTCTCCTTGATACCCTGATCCACACAGGGATGCTGCTATCCTACCGGGCATAAAACATCAGGGGTGTAAGAGGAGGTTCTGCCTAGCTGATACTCTGTCTCAGTGTGGCAAGCCTAAGAAGATTCATGGGACCCCCGAAATCAGTACTTAATATACCAGTTAGTGGGCCATATGCATGTCACCCATAACCTACCTCAGGGAAGAATGTGTTCCTCCTCACTCTGTCCTTGTAAAAATCACAGTTATAAACAAAGTACAGTATAGGCCCAAGTCCACAGCAAACTCTGCATCTCATACAATGATGCTAAAGATAAAAATTACTGTTCAACCTGAAATTATACCTCGCTCAGTAGAAACTTATCTCAATTAGCATAATTATCTAATGAACATTCAAAGGGGAAAAACTAATTACTAGAATCATGGGCTTTCCTGGTTAGAAGGAAATTCACAGGTCATTGTAAAAGCCTGTTCTCTCCCCTGTCTCTCCTACTCCCCAGCAGGTACAGGAATTCCTTTTACTATGTCCCTGCCAGGTGGATGCTAATTCTGCTTCACATCTCCATTTCTGGATAACTATGGTTATCAGAAAATCTTGACTATAGTGGAACCAAAAATTGGCTTCCTCGTAACCTACCAATTGGCACATTTGCCCAAATTTTGCTTCTGAAACATCATAAACAAACCTTCTGCTTACCTCCAGACATCTTGTTTTATGAGATAATCAGGTTTTTATCACCTAACCACTGCTAGTTGAGCTCTCCGTAAATTGTAATGAATCATGTTTTAGCCAATGACAGTTCACCAGAGCTCCGGGTGTCTGGCCTCCCACTCTAAGATTCATGTGACATTTCAAGACCCTACCTCAGTCCCACCTTTCTGACCTCTCTCCTCAATTCAATCCCTGTTTGTCAAATATGTTGAAGAAAACTCAACGCAAGCCCCCAGTGAAAGCTAACACAACAGAGCTCTAATCACTACCCCAAATTTCACATTCTTGGCAGCCATCTCCCACCTCAAGGCTGCAGTTTACCGCAACACCTGAATCTCTCTCCTAGACTCAGGCTGAGGCCCTTACCTGCCATCATTGTGTAACTTGTTGTCTGGACCCAAGGGCTGGACTTTGCATTTCTCTGTTATGCTCCAGGTTGCTTGACTTGACCTGGCTTTGCAGACTGTCAGCATTGCTCTGGCTCATTCTTCTTTCATCCAGTCTATTAGCTCTACTTCTGCCCCATGGTGGCCTGGAAATGTGATCAGCATGCCATCCATGTGCTCACCCACACAGCTAAAAAAAAATACAAAAAAATTAAAAAACTGAATAAGACAGCAGCCAGAGATGAAACGCAACACAATACTAGCAGTTGGCCTGACAATGATAACAGCCCTACCAGTGTCTCCAAAAATACACCACTTGATACCCATTTGGATTGAACTTTTTCTGGTATTAATGCCAGCAGAAGATGAAGGCAAGATTCATCCCACAGGAGCTAAAATGCTGAGGACAGAATGGTGAAGGGAGGTCAACACATCCCATGGGTCATTATTATAGCTGTTATCAGTCTCTCCATTCTGGGTATCCTATAACTGCAGCTTGTTAGGTCATGTGCAGCAACACACAAGTTGAAAAGAACTCCTGGAGATTTAAGAGCCTTGCTCTGAAAAGACTGCATTTTTATAGAATAAAGGTATTTGTTCCATAACAATAGAACATACTCATGATTTATAAAGCAAAGCAAAGATGTATGGCCTGCCATTCTAATAATACATATTTTTATTCTAGACACAATAAGCAGATCCAAAGGAAAGAGAACTCCTGGATGAAAGCAGGTATCTGTGATATCAAAAATGTAAGGATAAAGACAGAGAAAAAAAAACAAGGAAAAGAAAAATAGATGCCAGAAAAGCAACCAGAATAACTGCTTTGCATTTCCTAAAATCTGGATTTTGATCTTACCTACCATTTCCACTTCATCTCCAACATTCACCACTATTCCATACTGCCACTATTACCATCACCACCAACTCCTCTACTGCCACTACTACCACCACCAAAAATTCTATCTGTGCCACTACTACCACCAAGAACCCCACCACTGCCACAATCACCACCATTAATACCATGACTACAATTACTCTGTTATAGCCACTAATACCACCAACATCATCATCACTGCCATATCACCATCAACAATATCACTATTACCAATGATAACAGCATCATTATTGCCACTGCTGTCAACACCATCACTACACTAAACCACCATCAAAACTTATCTTCCCTGAGCATTGCTCCAGGTATCTAGAGGAAAAGGAGACCTGGGCCATAGTTCTGACTCTGCTAATTAGCTGGTGACCCTGGGCAAGTCACTTTACTTCTTTGAATCTCAGATCAATAAACAAGTTGAATGACTGGAAGAATTAATATTGTATTACGTCTGCTCTTAAGGTCAACAAAAATATAAAGAGTCAACAGAAATACAAAAAGTGCTGTAGAGGCAAGTCAGTCTAAGCATTTGGTCTCCACCTCCAGGACACACAGCTGCAGCTGAGCTGGAACACTCATTTCTCCATGTCTCTTTATTCCTCTAGGATCAGAGTTTTGTGTGTGTGTGTGTGTGTGTGTGTGTGTGTGTGTGTGTGTGTGTGTGTGTGTGTGTTTCTTAGAGATAAGGTCTCACTCCGTTGCCTAGGCTGGAGTGCAGTGGTGCAATCATAGCTCACTGCAGTCTTGAACTCCCAGGCTCAAGCAATCCTCCCACCTCAGCCTCCCAAGCAGCTGGGACTACAGCCATACACCATCACACCCAGCTAATTTTTAAATTATTTTTTTGTAGAGACAGGGTCTCGCTACATTGCTGAGGCTGGTCTTGAACTCCTGGCCTCAAGCAATCTTTCTGCCATGGCCTTCCAAAGTGCTGGGATTGTAGACGTAAGCGACTGTGCCCAGCCTAGGATCAGAGTTCTTAACCACAAACCATAAAGTCTTCTAAAGCTGTATGCAGAATAGGGTGTGTCTCAGCAAAGAACACTCAACTTTTAGTATGTTCTCAAAGCGGTCCCTGTCCCTAAAAACATGAAGAGCCACTTTGCAGTGCTAACCTTATTATTAAAAGACCTGGAAGTCAGAAGGAAAAGTCAGAATAGGGTAAAGAAGTTTGATTTTTGAGTGACTAGTCTGAAGTTAGAGAACCATCTAGGTCAAAGACAGATGTCTTGAGTCAGGTATCTGCTGACTCAAAGGTAGTCAGAAATCTTCATTTCCTTCATGGCACTTGATATGTTGAAGTTGTTTTTCATTTACTTGTTTAATGTCTGTCTGCCCCAATTAGCATAAAGCTCCCTGAAGATGATGCTTATTTGTGAGTGCTTTTCGTTTGTTTGTTTTTTGAGACAACGTCTCCCTCTGTTGCCAGGCTGGAGTGGCGCCATCTCAGCTCACTGCAACCTCCGCCTCCCAGGTTCAGGCGATTCTCTTGCCTCAGCCTCCCAAGTAGCTGGGACTACAGGTGCGCACCACAATGCCCAGCTAGTTTTTGTATTTTTAATAGAGACTGGGTTTCACCATGTTGGCCAGGATGATCTCAATCTCTTGACCTTGTGATCCACCTGCCTTGGCCTCCCAAAGTGCTGGGATTACAGGTGTGAGCCACCACGCCCAGCCATTTTTGAGTGTTTTTTTCACCCTGTGGGTCACCAGGCCCTTGCACAGTTACTCACAGAAGAAAAAGGAAGATCTTAATATGAATCAACATCAACATTATGTGTAATGCTCAGGGTCTTGGTGTTAGTTTTTGACACTGCTTGAAGGTAAAATAAAAATAAATATTTATTAGTCTCAGATACAACTAGAAACAAATTTTTAAATGATGATAAAACTGAGTGTAGGCAGGCATTTTGGTAAACTGGCCTTTCCAGCACCAGGGACACAGTGGGTGAAGCCTGGTGCTGATGTACTTGCCCAGGGAACACCCCAGATCCAGCTGCTCCTCTTGGGCAAGGGCCCTTGCTGCATGGATGGGCTACTTCACCTGCTTTCATTCTCTCAACCACAAGACAGGGAAGCTGGACTTGGTGCAACTCTAGCTTGGTGTCTGAGAACCTGGCTACACCAGCCAAACACCTTGGATAAGCCACCGCCCTTCGTGGCCTTGGCATCCTGCTCTGCTGATAGGGAGCTGATGAACTCTCTGAGGTCCTTTGCCTCAAAGGAAGGCCAAATTAGCTGCCAACTACCCCTCCTCTCTCTGTTGGGCATCAATGTCAAGGTTTATCCCAGTGGACTTTACTACTTATATCACAGAAGTCAAGAGAAAAAGTCAAATTTTGCCTCAAGCAGTGGCCTTCCTTATTCAGGCCCCAAAATGCACTCTTAGGGGGAAAAATTCCTTCTAAACAAGGTTGGTGAAGGTTTCAGTGCCACTCTCATTGGACACTGATGACTTCACATAGTCTTTACCTAAACTACTCATTCTATTTGAACTAAAATGTTAATGGGCCTAGGTTTCTAGAAGACCTGAGTCACTGGTGGACCGTCAGAGAGAGGAAACCACCCACCTTCCTGGCTCCCACGGAAGCGGGATTCAGCCAGCGGGGACAGCCAGCTTCCAGCCTGCTGCCCAGGTTCACTGCTGAAGGTGGGTTAGCCAACTTCACCTCCCCCAACAGCCAGTGACTCTTGGGACTTCCGGACCAAGGAACCACCTCTTACCATTTCACACGGCAACTTGGGTTCTGTGTCTGCAGAAATGATCATCTCCTTCGAGCTGCTCTCATCCCTCTGTCTTTTCTCTCCATTAACCTGATTTCCTACCAGGCTTTTCTCAGTCATGTGGGAGGATGCAGAATTTAATCCTTATTCATTGTTCCTTGAGGATTTACCACATGACAGACACTGTTCTGAGCATTCTGCATGTATTAAGCCCATTTAACATGAGGTGGGTAGGGATTGTTATTATGCCTATTTGTGTTTGAGGAAACTGAGGCCCAGCAGGGGCAGGGAGTCAATCGTCTGTGCTCTATAAATGCAGCGAACAGCCCTGAAGGAGTCCCCCTACTCTTGAGAAGCCAATGTCTCTAGAGTGGGGAGACCGAAAGTGAACAAGAGAACAAATGAGGTAATTTCAGGAATAAATTAGAAGGACGTATATGAAGGAGACTGGCCCGATCTTGTTCTAGGTCACACAGTAGCTACTAAGGGGGGGCACTGGGCCCGGTACCCAGGCTATCTGACGCCAAGGGCAACATAACATTGCACCCCACATCATTCTTCTTAAAGGGGCTTATCTGGCATTTCCTATGTGGTTCCTTTGAGGGAATTCAAATGAATTATTACAGATAGAACAATGTAGCAAAGAAGATTAAAAAGTTTCTTTTAAAACATTCAGCAAATAATAATAACCAGATGAAGGAAACTTCTCTAGATTATTTGCTTCAGATCCACACTTCGGATGAAAATGGCCGAAAAGCAGGCAGAGATGGCAGAAGACTAAAGGAAAGCGCCGAGCTGTGACTTGACGCCCATTCCAAGGGCAGTGTGGCTCTTGTGAGACCAAAAGAAGAGTAGGAATGAACGCATGGGTCCTGTGAGCAGCGGGTGGCTTTGCTCAGCTTGGTGCTCTTAGAAGACCAGCCACTTTTGTCCCTGCAGCCCGGGGCCACAGAGCCAGACACCAGACCCACAGCAGCCCAGGAAGTAACGGTCGCTCTGTCTCGTCCGGGAAGATCTCCGTTGCCAGGGCTTCCTGGACCCGCCCCTGCACAGCTTCCCAGCAGTCCCGGTTCCGCCTGAGGCTCCAGAAGGCGAAGCTGTACAGGAGGCCACTTTTCTTCTCAGCCTAGAACTCGAGAGACCCGAAAGGAAGGACGACTGGCCACAGGAGATGTTTCACAGAGCCGCTGAATGAACAACACAGTCAATTCTGATCAACTTTCCACTGCTCTCTGGGGTGTGTGGGTGTGTACATCACATTATATAATCTGGAACGCTGAGTACATTTAATATATCTGCATATAATACACGTCGCTATATATATATATATATATATAGATCCAGCCGGACGCGGTGGCTCACGCCTGTAATCCCAGCAGTTTGGGAGGCCGAGGCGGGCGGATCACGAGGTCAGGAGATCGAGACCATCCTGACCAACATGGTGAAACCCCGTCTCTACTAAAAATACAAAAATTAGCCAGGCATGGTGGCGGGCGCCTGTATTCCCAGCTACTCAGGAAGCTGAGGCAGGAGAATCGCTTGAGCCTGGGAGGCAGAGCTTGCAGTGAGCCGAGATCACACCACTGCACTCCATCTGGGCGGCAGAGCGAGACTCCACCTCAAAAAAAAAAAAAAAAAAAAAAAAATCCATACTTCCTTAAGATGCAATCCTCCTAGGTTTGTAACTCCTAGGTTTCTGATTCAAAGATCATAGGAAAAAAATGCTCTTTCAAGAAAAAGAAAAAGTTATCCACAAGACATTCTTTTTACTAACTGTTCAATTATTCTCCATAGAGATTATATCAGTGCAAACTTCTGCCAGCACTACTGACAACACTATTAATCATTGATATACATCTTAGACAATTTGGTAGGAGAAAAATGGCATCTTGTGGTGGATGTAATTTGCATTTCTTTGATTATTAATAGAGTTTTTAAAAATCCATATTTTACGTAATGTTTTTCTGACTTTAACAGGGGATTTGTAAACTCGGCGAGGAGAGCATTTGTAAAAGGGTTAAGCATCCCAGTTTTCTAACTGAATTACTACACCGTTAAAATGAGCTCCGCACAACATGGCAGCAAACAGGCTTCTGTCTGAGAGACAGAGAAGGGTGTATGTGGCTCCTTTTCTAAATCGGAGAGCTGAAAACCCAAGCAGAGCCATGTCCTGGGAGTAGGCACTGACCGCCACAGTCACCTGCCCGTCCTGTCAAGCAGCTTTTCCCAGCTAACCTGAGTTCCCATCCTAATTCTTTAAAGCACCGAAAAGTTTTTGAAAAGAAAGACACAAGAAATATTTCTCCAGTTTTTTCTATGACTAATTTAAGTTGTAGTAACACAATAATACTTTTCACTTGAATAGTCTCTAAGATTCATTTTGAAAACAGCAGTAGCCACCTTGAGACATATTTATTGTGAGTTTTCAGCACTACACCAGTAGGGGTACAAAGAAAAATTCTAAAATAACTACTTATAAAGCTTAAATGAATTTAATTAGACTGCTAAAAATGAAAAAAATGCTAAATTATAACCACCCTAGACATGATTAATTACATTTACATTATGCAGAAAGCACAGGAATGAAACCACCCCACGGCTTTTTCTTCCCAGATTCAGAGGTATATACTGTTGCCAGCAAGACAGCTCCTGGGAGAGGCAGACCTAGACCCAGTGTCTGCAGTCAAAACAGTGAGGCTTTGAACAGAAAGAGTCTCTGCCTGCCTCCACAGCCTCAGAATCACCGAGAGCCACCTCTGCAACTTGGGCCCATTTCCTGAAATCCCTTCCTGCCTCTTCCTCAGTGGGAATCCATGGAGCCCCCCTGCCCATGCCAGATCCAGCCATCCATCATCCCTTGCCCCAGCCCCTCTGGGCTTAGTACACATCATCATTTTTTTGGTTTTTTGTTTTTTTGTTTTTTGAGACAGCATCTTGCCCTGTCGCCCAGGCTAGAGTGCAATGGCACCATCATGGCTCACTGCAGCCTCAACCTCCTGAACTCAACCAATCCTCCTACCACAGCCTCCCGAGTAGCTGGGACTACAGGCACATGTCACCACACCCAGCTAATTTTTTTTTTTTTTAGAGATGGGGTCTCACTATGTTACCCAGGCTGATCTCAAACTCCTGGGCTCAAGCAGTCTTCCTGCCTTGGCCTCCCAAAGTGCTGGGATTACAGGTGTGAGCCACCATTCCCAGCCTACACCACAGTTTTTGATCTGTCTTGACAATTGTCATTACAGTAGGTACCCAGGAAACAAGTGCAGAATGAATGAATAGAGACTGGCAAAGTGAGCACTCCCCATGGGAGACTAAGAAGGACAGTAAGTCAAGTGGTCCATGGCACATTAAGTGGAAAAAACTAGGTATCAAACAGTGTATAGAGAGGACAATTCCATTTTAATTTTATCAAATGGTGTGTACATGAAAAGAAAAAAATCCTGGAAAGACATCAGCTTTCAAAGGTGGGAAGCACTGGGTAGATATAGACAAGACACTAAGAGAGAGGTTCTCTCTCCTCCTAGGCTTCTTTCCTTATCAGGGAAGTAAATATTTTACCAGAAACTCCCTGGCAGCCTTTTCCTGAACTGTCCTAAGGGCTATGGCTGAAGGTAAACTGGGAAAATGAGGGCCTGGGTTTTTCAGTCTCTGTCATGGCAGGTGGGGACAGAAGGAGGGAGCTGGGAATAATTAACAGTGTTTGACCCATGTAGTCTCAATCATGTGTGTCTTTAGCAAATATTTACTGAGTATGTGCTATATGCCAGGCCCTATTCTGAGTAAGGAGATATAGCAGTGATAAAGACAGAAAGTCCTGGATCTCATAGGGTTACATTCTAGATATGTCTATTCATGTCTACTGGAGGTAGCTGCACAATACATGTTATAAAATAGTAAATCATATGGTATACCAGGCAGCAAGGAGGGCTGTGGGTAAAGCAATACAGGGGCAATGTAGTCAGGAATGCCCGATGGAGCCAGGATTGTAATCCTAAATAAAGTGGCAGGGGAAGGCCCATAAGGAGGTGACTTGTCAGGCAGAAGGGAGCCAGCAGGAGGGTGCCTAAGGAAGGAGCTTCTCCAGCAGTGGGAGCAGACAGGGCAAAGACCCAGTAATGGGAACGTGCCTGGCACACCTAAGGCACAGTGGGGAAGCCACTGTGGCTGGGGCAGATGTGCATATGGTCAGGGATGGAACTGGAGGCTAAGATGGCCTAGGGCCTGGTACGGCATCATGAGGATTTGACTCTCACTCTAAGAAAATCGAGGAGCCACTGGAGGGTTGACAGCGAAAGAGTGACAGGATTTAACTTCTATTTTTTAAATAGCTTTATTGAGATATAATTAACCTACCACACAATTCACCCATTTAAAGTATACAATGCACCCGTGCACAGTGGCTCACACCTGTAATCCCAGCATTTTGGGAGGCCAAGGCAGGAGGATCACTCGAGGTCAGGAGTTTGAGACCAGCCTGGGCAACATGGCGAAACCCTGTCTCTACAAAAAATACAACAATTAGCCAGGTGTGGTGGCATGTGCCTGCGGTCCCAGCTACTCAGGAGGCTGGGGTGGAAGGATCACTTAAGCCCTGGAGGTGGAGGTTGTGATAAGCCAAGATTGGGCCACAGCACTCCAGCCTGAGTTATAGAGCAAGACCCTGTCTCAAAAAAAATAAATACATAAAATAAGGTGTACAAGTCAATGGGCTTTAGTGTATTAACTGTGTTGTGCAACCATCTCCATGGTCTAGTTTTAGAACAGTTTTAGTCCCCCTCCTCGACAGAAAGTACACACACCCCTTAGCCACTCCCCACTTCCCCACCCCAGTCCCTGGGCAACCACTAATCTGCTTTCCATCTCTATAGAATTGCCTATTCTGGACATTTTGTATAAATTGGATTATACAATATATGGTCTTTCACGACTGGTTTCTTTCACTTAGCAGAGTGTTCTCAAGGCTCATCTATGTTGTGACATGTATCAGTACTTCATTCCTTTTTATTGTTAAATAGTATTCCATTGTATGGACATACCCCATTTTGTTTATCTATTCGTCAGTTGATGGATATTTGGGTTGTTTCCACTTTGGGGCTATTATAAGTCATAGTGCTATAAGTATTATATACAAGATTTTGTATAGATGTATGTTCTCAATTCATTTTGAGAAACTGTCAAACTGTTATCCATGATGGCTATACCATTTTACATTCCCACTAGTGGTGTTTGAGGGTTCCGGTTTCTCCACTGCAATGCTTGTATTGCCTGCATTTTTATTACAGCTGTCCTAGAGGGTGGGAAGTAGTGGTCTGGATTGTGAACTCAACTGAATTTGACCATGAAGGTCAAATTTACAATTTTCTAATGATTAATAATGCTGAGCATCTTTTCATATGCTTACTAGCCATTTCCATGTCTTCTTTGAAGAAATGTCGATTCAAACCCTTGCCCATTTAAAAACTTGGCTTATTTGTCTTTTTCTGACTTTTTTTTCCTTTTTGTGGAGATGAGGTCTTGCTATGTTCTCCAGGCTGGTCTCGAACACCTGGGCTCAAGCAATCCTTCTGCCTCTGTCTCCCTAAATGCTGGGATTACAGGCATGAGCCACCATGCCTGGCACGACATATTTTAAAAGGCTTATTCTGACTGCTTTGTTGAGATATCGTATACAGGGAACAAATATTACTTTTATAAGCATAAGAAAAACTAAAAACTGTTTTTAAAAATTTAGTGCTCTTAGAATGGAAGGAATTGAACACAAGCTCTGGCCCTCACCATGCCTCACAGTCCATCTTTGACCAGGTGTAGATCCGTCACCAGGTGTGGGGCCCAGAAAACCAGATCCTCTCAAGCCTCAGTGTCCAAATCTCTAAGTGGAAATACAGGGCCTCAGTTAGGACATGTGTAGAAGGCTCAAAATGAGGCAACTGGGATGGCTGGGCCTTGCCCATCACAAGACGACACAAGGGCAAGGTGTCAGGCCTAGACATAGAGAGAGACAGCTGCGTTACTCAACAATCTTTCCTCAGACATACCTGATGGTACTGTGGGAACTGGGTTCTTCCCACTGAGTGCCTGAGATCTAAGATCTTCTCAAATCAAAGTAGAGGGATGGAATGGCTGGTTTGTAGTTTGATCATCATTTTCAGTTGATATTGTTCTGGAATTAGATGGTGAGTCCAGACTCACCTATCCTGAAAGAGAATCATGAAATATGAGGGAAATCACAAATATAAATGGTCTCCAACTTAGGATTTTTCAAATTTATGATGGTGCAAAAGTGACATGCAGTGAATAGAAACCATACTTTGAATTTTGAATTTTGATCTCTTCCCAGGCTAGCAATATGCAGTCCAGTGCTCTCCATGCAGGAGAGTGGCAGTAAGTGGCAGCTCCCAGTCAGCCACGTGACCACGAGGGTCAACAACCAGCACTATGCAGTGCACTGTGTTGAGAGATGATTTTGCCCAACTGTAGGCTAACGTCAGTATTCTAAGCAAATTTACCATAGGCTAGGCTAAGCTATGATGTTCCATATGTTAGGTGTAGTAAATGCATTTTTGATTTATGATATTTTCAACTTATGATGGGCTTATCCAGCTGTAACCCCATACTAAGTCAAGGAGCATTTGCACCTAAGGGGGTAATGGGTGAAAAATGACTGTACACATATTCTTAGGGAAGAAAACTAGAAGAAAATAGACTGCAACAGTTAGAGAAAGCTACTGAAGCAAAAAGAATGCACCAATACTTTGGGGAAAAAAAGACTTTTCTTTCTCTCTCACATAACAGTGTAAGTGAGTGGCCCTGGAGGTGGGTGCCTCTCCCCGCTGCAGTTTTTCCTTCCATCACAAGCATGGCTGAAGCTGGGTGGTGGTGCATACAGATTCCAGCTAGCAAGGAGAGGAAAGAGAGTTCCGAGGACTCTCCTCCACTGTCCCTGACCCAGGCCTGTAGCATCTATATTGGCTCCTCTCAGGTTCCACAGATGAGAACCACATCACCAGTTTACGCCTAGCTGCCAGGGAGGCTGGGAAAAACTGGTTAGCTAGATGGTCATAGCCTGACTGTAACTCTATTTCTGTGGAAGGAAGAAGAGTGGCTGTTGTTAAACAGCCTGGGGTCTCTGCACTGTACACCAAAATGCTCAAGTCTGTGACTATGAGGTAGGCTTGTGGGTATTTTTATTTTCTTCTTTAAATACATATCTGGATTTTTCTGAAGTTTTCATATTGCCCTCAGGAGATGTACAAAATAATAGTTGTGGCTATAGTCACGAGTTCTGGAGTCAGACTGCTAGATGCAAATCAGCCTTACTAACTAGGTGACCTTGGACTGATGACTCTTCCTTGCTGACCCTTTGTTTTCCTCTTCTGTGTCATGGGAACAATACTAGAACCTACCTTCCTGGGTAGTTGTGAGAATCACAGAAGCGAAGGCCTACCACATGCTTAGCATAGAGCCTGGTGCACAGTAACAGAGTGCTGAATAGGATTGGGTGTTATCAGCATTACCATGATTTGGGTGGTGGTTATTAGCACAAAGCCACCTAATATACAGGCCCTAGTTGTGTTTGGAGTATCACTTGCGATGCTGCCTCCTTTTTCTTTTCTCTCCTTCCTTCTCCTCAACTCTGTCAACAAGTTCATTTATTCATTAAACCCTCAAGGCCCGTCTGTCTCATCTCTCCCACTGTCTTTATCTTGTCTCTCTATCATACCTTCTTCTTCATCTCCCTGCAGATGTCCAGGTTTGGTGGCACCCATGGTTCCTGCTTGGAGGTAGAAGTGAGGACAGCCTCTCAGGTCCCTGTAGTTATTTAGATCTGATCTCAAGGGTGGAACCTCACTCCCATTAGCACCCCTGGGGCATTCTGGAGAGGAGCTGGCCCTTAGATTGGTCCCCTGCCTGTGTCCCAGTTAGCAGAACTGATCCCACCTGTCCCATCTACTCCTCATCCTCCTCTCTTCTTCCTTTCCTTTCCTCTCTGTACCCAAACACGTAACACGTGCAAGCTTGGATGGGCACAAGTTGAGGAGCCTTTTAAACAGCTCATTAAAACTATTAAAAGCTGGAAACTGACCTTGGGAAATGACTGTGCAATAGCTTTATTAGATTGCTTAGGGGGGAAAAAAGAAAGTCTGGCTGTCGTACTACTGATTTCTCAGGGCTCTCCATACCAGCTTCTATATTTGGATCTCAAGAATTATTGAGCTTCTACTGGAAAAAAGAAAAAAAAAATCTGAAGTCTTGCCAAAGCCCAGAGCAATTCTCCAGCTCTTTCTCCCAGAGCCCTTGGAAAGGGAAGAGGCCAGGCTTTTAGACTGAGGGAGGGAGGATGGTTGTTGTTGCTGTTGTTGAGTTCTTGTAGGGGAAGAAGTACGTGGAGGGATTGAGGATTTGCTACCAACTGACCTCTCTCTTTACAACACTGTGCTGAATTTTTGCAGGCATTTATGATTGGATGGGAAGTAGGAGGTAGACAAAACACCAAAAACCCACCTAGTAAAGAAAAGCAATTGATTCAAAACATATTTCAAAGACAAAGGCACAGAAGGAGTTACTTGTTCTGTTTTCAAGAGGGGTTATGTGTAGGGGGCTGGGCACTTGTGGAAAGGAAATGGGAGCAAACTGAGAACATACAAGTACAGAAGCCCAGGTGTGTTTGTGGGGCTGAGTGCTGACCTGGTGGGGCAGGGAGGGCCTGAACTGGGGGTCCAAAGGCTAGGTCCCAGGGCCAGCCCTGCCCCAAATCAGAGCAAGGCCCTCCTCCCCACCAGCTTCTCCCACAGATGATGATAAGAATGGATACTGACCTTCAAGGTCCCTTTGTAACCGCATCACACCAATCTGGTTCAACTTTTACGTAACAAATGGTGAGTTGTTTTTCAGTTGCCATGGACCCTCAGGTTAAAAGTCACATAATCTGAGCATTCCCAGGTGAACCAGGTATGCAACCACAGGGGGAACCTAAGTGCTTGGACTGAGGAGCAGGGACTAAATTAAGAAGTGGACACTGCACAGCAGGATCCAGGGTCCAATCAGATCGAGCTCTGGCATCACCCCATGGCAGGATCCAATCAGATCATGCACCCTGGCATCACCTAATTGCAAGACCCAATCTGATCACACCTCATTACCCTGTGCTTATAAAACCTGACCCAAACCTCAGCTTGGGGAGAGAGATTTGAGTGTTTTCTCCTGTCTTCTTGCCAGTCAACTCACAATAAAGCTTTTCTTTTCTCAAAAGCTGGTGCCATGGTATTGGCATCCATGCACATCAGGCAGTAAGCCCATTGATTGCTCGGTGATACATTCATTTCCTAGCACTCCATGGAGTTTACTGGATCAGAGTCAATCCATGTGTCCTGGGCATCTACTGCATGCCAGTCACTGCACTGACCATGTCATCAGGCCCTTCTACACTCATGCCATGTAATCATCACAGCATCCCATGATGGGATCATTGGCCCCATTTTTCAGAGATGACCGAGAATTAAGGAGAGAAAGTGACCTGTCCCACACCACACAGCTATCCAGTGATGATGCCAGAGCTCACACCCACCTTCTCTGAGGCCCGGCCCAACATGTTTGCATTGTGCAGCCTGGGCATGCATGTGCACACAAACAAGTTGACAGGAGGGAGCTCAGTCACATGACTCCCTCTCCCCTTTCCTCAGCACCTTGAGGGCCAGCCCTGTGCGTTATTAATTCCTATGAGATCCCGAGTAGCCAGCCCAGGGCTGAGGACCGAAGAAGAGATGAAAAAAATGGAGTTCCTGCTCTCAAGGTGCTAAGGAAAGCAAGTAACAGGCTTTTTTTCTCTGCTATTCAAGTTTGACCAAGTCCATCTTATAGAAGATCCTGACCTTCCCTAAAGGGAATGGACCAGCTGCAGTCTTGGTCTAGACCTCTTCCTTGGGAGGCATGGGGCCTTGGAGAGCCTCTGAGATGGCCCATGACTCAGTTTCCTCCTCTGAAGAATGGCTAGAATGACAGCTGTCATACTCCTTAGAGTAATGTTGCAAGGCTAAAACCGGCTCTTTTTTTGTGGATAATAAAATATGCAAAGCAATATCTCAGTAATCAAAAGGTGTTTGACAGAAGGATGTTCATTTGGAAGTCTGGATTTGACAGGTTTGTGTTTCTGAGTTGGTTCCTTTTTTCTAAAGTCCACTCTTATTGTATTTTCATCTCTTTCTCAAAGAAAACAAAAGGAAAGAAAATGATGTTTTTCTAACATTATAAAAATAGGGCACTAGCTCTGTATGCAGATGAATTTCACCATGCATTCAGGCAAAATCCAGCCCATACTCCTTGGCCCAAGCCCTCCTGCAAGGAAAGTCCTGGGATGTCCCTCCCTTTGCCCTGCAAACTACTAAGACAGATGATTGACATTGCCAGGAGTTCAAGAAATTGGCTCCAAGTAGGAAAGAAGGAAGGGATCTAGGAGATACTCACAGCCTAGGAGCTCAACACCAGCCTGGACAACATGGTGAAACCTCATCTCTCCAAAAAATACAAAAATGAGCCACGCATGGTGGTGCATGCCTGTGGTCCCAGATACTTGAGAGGCTGAGGTGGAAGGATCACCTGAGCCCAGGAGGTTGAGGCTACAGTGAGCCGTGATTGCACCACTTCACTCCAGCCTGGGTGACAGAATGAGACCGTGTCTCAAAAAATTTTAAAAAAGATTTAAAAAAGGTGATATGACACTACATTCCTTGATAATATATGTGCCAAATGGTAATTGGTGATATTATTATTTCTATGAAAATTGTTCTTTTCCTCTACATACTCAGAATTCTCCCTGAGTCTATTTTCTTTTGAAATTTAGTTTAAAGATATGAAAATGAGATACCCCTTCTCATCCGTCAGATGGGCAAAAATCCAAAAATTTGACAACATAGTCTGTTGGTGAAGCTGTGGGGAAATGGGCACTCTCACCCACTGCCAATGGGAATGAGGAATACTACAACCCTGTGGAGGGAAATTTGATAGCATCTAGCAAAATTACACACGCCCTTATCCTTCGACCCAACAAAGTCACTCAAAGTCCTTCAACCCAACAGAGATACATAGGCAAAAATGCACAAAAGACATAAGAGATATATCAATCAATTACAATGCATGGACCTTATTTGAGTCCAGATTTGAACAAATAAAATGAAATTTTAAGACAGAGAAATACAAACACTGATTGGGTGTTTGAAATCCTAAGGAATTTTAAATATTTTTAGTTGTTATCATGGTATTGTGATAATGTTTTTCTTAAAGTTTCCTTATCTGTTAGTGAGACTTACTGAAATATTTATGAATGGAATACAATGTCTGGGATGTGCTTAAAAATAACCCAGGAGGAGGGAGCGTGTGGGTGACAGTACTTGGGGGTTTATTACAGTGTCCTATTTTTGTACATTTGGAAGTTTCCGTAATCTAATTAAGACGTTACAGATAAAGCTGAATCCCCCTTGACACCATCTTAACCCCAGGACTCTTTCCTCTCCCTAGGTAACCACTGCTTTCAGTTTGCTCTGAAGCCTTCTACACATTTCTCAGGGCATTTAAGTGTCATATATATACTCATAAGGGGTGAGGGATAGTATTTTTCTGAGGACTGCTTTTTTTTTTCCATTTACAGCAATGATATCATCCTGACGTATTTTCCTGCCTCATGTTTTCTGCCCAGCCATATGTCTTGGAGAGCTTCCATGTCAGCACACAGAGCAATGAAAGAATTCTGTTCTTCCATTGCCACACATGTGTCATGGAAAGGGTGTGACATCGATTATTTACAAATTCTCATAATGATGGGCATTGATGTTGTTCCCAATTTTTAGACTACAATTATTGCTGCAATGAACATCTTTGGATGGATTGCCTCATGAATGAAAGTGATTCTATAGTGTAGATAGTAAAAAATTGAATTGTTAAGTCCTAAGTTATTTTTGGTGCTGTTTGAATAGATCCTAACCCTCACCCTGTCTTTCCTTTGCGCTGTCTTCTATCAGTAAGGTCTCAGTCAAATGAGGCACTCAACAAATGGGAGATGCTATTTTTTATTGTTGTTACCAGCTGATATGGTTTGGCTGTGTGTCCTTACCTAAATCTCATGTCGAATCATAATCCTCGGTGTTGGAGGAGGAGCCTGTAGGAGGTGATTGAATCACGGGGGCAGTTTCTAATGGTTTAGCACCATGCTCCTAGTTCTGTTTGTTTAAAAGTGTGTAGCACTTCTCCCTTCTCTCTCTCTCTGTCTCCTGCTGGCCATGTGAAGATGTGCTTGCTTCCCCTTTGCCTTCTACCATGATTGTAAGTTTCCTGAGGTCCTCCCAGAAGCAGAAGCCTGTACAGCCCTTAGAAACATGAGCCAATTAAACCTCTTTTCATTATAAATTACCCAGTCTCTGGTAGTTCTTTATAGCAGTGTGAGAATGGACTAATATACCAGCATTTCTATCATTTCATAATTTCATCTCCTATCCCTCCTTTATCTCTTAGAGTTATTGCTCTAGGCTCACACTTCTATCCCCTGCTTTCTGATACAATCTGCTCAGCTCTCCCTCATCTCACAGCCTCTCCTCCATGTGCTTCTGGAAGAACCCTCACCATGGACCTTCCCACCTCTCCAGCCTCATCATATTTCTTCATGCTCCCCCTGATTTCTGCTCTTTAACCACATGGGCCTTTCTCTCTTCAGATGTACCCTGACTTCTCCAAAGCATTGCACTCCCTGTTCCCTCTGTCTATCCTGCCCCATCTAGTGACCCTGACTCTTCCTTCTGTTCTCAGCTTCATTGTCATTTTCCCAAGGCAGCCATCCCTAACATCCTGCTCTGGAAGTGCTGAGTATCTTTCATGATAGCATATAGAGTAGTTCTTATAACACACTTTTTTTAAAAAAATTTTTAGATGGAGTTTTGCTCTGTCACCCAGGCTGGAATGAAATGGCGCCATCTCAACTCACTACAGCCTCTGCCTCCTGGGTTCAAGCGATTCTTGTGCCTCTGCCTCCGAGTAGTTGGAATTACAAGTGTGCACCAACACGCCCAGCTAATTTTTTGTATTTTTAGTAGAGACAGGGTTTTGCCATATTGGCCAGGCTGGTCTCAAGCTCTTGACCTCAGGTGGTCTGCTTGCCTTGGCCTCCCAAAGTGCTGGGATTACAGGCATAAGCCACCATACCCGGCCAATAACACACCTTTTTTCTGGTGTTTTTTTGGAGGCAGAGTTTTACTCTTGTTGCCCAGGCTGGAGTGCAATGGCATGATCTTGGCTCACTGCAACCTCCACCTCCCGGGTTCAAGCGATTCTCCCGCCTCAGCCTCCCAAGTAGCTGGGATTACAGGTATGCACCATCACGCCCGGCTAATTTTGTATTTTTATTTTTATTATTTTTATTTTTTTTATTTTTATTTTTTTATTTTTGAGACGGAGTCTCACTCTGTCACCCAGGCTGGAGTGCAGTGGCGTGATCTTGGCTCACTGCAAGCTCCGCTTCCCGGGTTCCTGCCATTCTCCTGCCTCAGCCTCCAGAGTTGCTGGGACTACAGGCGCACGCCACCACGCCCGGCTAATTTTTTTGTATTTTTTAGTAGGGACAGGGTTTCACCGTGTTAGCCAGGATGGTCTTGATCTCCTGACCTTGTGATCCGCCCGCCTCGGCCTCCCAAAGTGCTGGGATTACAGGCGTGAGCCACCGCGCCCGGCCCTAATTTTGTATTTTTAATAGAGACGGGGTTTCACCATGTTGGTCAGGCTAGTCTCGAACTCCTGACCTCAGGTGATCCACCTGCCTTGGCCTCCCAAAGTGCTGGGATTACAGGAGTGAGTCACCACGCCTGGCCTATAACACACTTTTAAAATTAATCTGACTAATGTCTGTCTTTGCCATTATATTTCAAATGCTCAAAGGGCAGAAACTGAGGGCATTTTTGCTCACCCAAGATCTCCCACAGAGCCAAGTACACAATGGGGCCTCGATAAATATTCACCAAATAAATGAAGGAACGATGGAATGCCTATTCACACAGGGCACTCCCTTCATTTGCATATTTTACTTGACCCCTGCTTCACCACGAAGCCCAGTGGTAGAAGAAAGTCAAGCATCTCCAGGGGCCACTGGCCAGAATTCCCTTAGATACCCTTTTGTGATGTGAACTTCCATGTTTTTATAAAACAGTAGCCCTTTCATGAAACATTCCTCTGGGTAGAAGATATGGTTCACAGTTGTCTCCCAATTCCTATAGCACATCTCAAAGCATGTTGAGTGTTTAATCCGGTGTGACATCATACACAGCCCTGCTTCCTTGGCTGCTGGACTGATGGCCAAGTCTGGGTCCTAGTGGTCTTGCCTCCACTGGGCCTGGTAGCTGCACTTCCAGAAAGTATTCCACAAAGATTACTGAGTGAGACAGTGAGTGCATGCATGCAGGAATAATTGTGTGGCACTTAAATGGCAATTCCTTTCTAACTGTGGGGTCCCAGATGAATGCTGGTTCACAAGCTAGAAAACACCCCAAAGTGCTTTCAAGAAAAAAATCCTGGCCCCACTCCTTCCTCTCTGCAGCTCAGCCCTTGCGGCTGGTTGGAAGGCCATCCTGGAAAGGCTTTTTATTCCCACAATGCCATGCGAGCCCAGCTCCTTGCTGCTTGCCTGCCTTTGCCTGCCTTTGCCAGCAGGTCAGAGTCCCTGAAGGTGATCTGTCAAGCATCTTCTCCCCACACAGTCCATCCTTTAATTTGGCTGCCAGAATGCTGAATGCCAAGTTTTTCTGGGCAAGCCAGCAAATTTTGTGGCTGGCATGTCTGTTTTCCTCCACTTAGTCACCATTTTTTTCCTCTTTGAAAACCCTTATTTTATAAATTTTACTGTATAAATTATTTTGATATGTTGCTTCAAATTCAACTGAAGGAGAAAAAAAAGAACCTGATAAGTATTCTGAATAAAATTTTACATCGGAAGCCTCCAATTTCTGGTTCTACTCCATGAATTTGGAAAGAATCTCAAGATTGGGACAACTTCAGGCAACATATGCACTTTCAGAAAATTGCACCCTCCTTGGGAGAAATGGCTGAGTCCAGGGCTGGGGCACAGAAAGTACAAGATGAACTTGGAACATCTTGCTTGCCAGAAAATAAGAAAAGGCTCACAGAATGATGGGGACATGTCAAATTTGAGGCAGGTTTAAAGGGGCCAAATCTGAGACAATTTTAACATCAAAATAAATAACGATACTAAAATAATATAACCTATAGAGTAAAATAGGAATGAATAAGCCTATACTTAATTAATTAATTAATTAATTAGAGGAGAAGTTGTCTTTCTTGCAGTAGAAAGATAGACAATGAATGTAAAAGGAATGACGGAATTAGAAAATCACCACTGGGCAATCACCAGATCTATAACTTTCAGGCAAGAATCACAATGGATAAAAACACTAGAGGGTGAAAAGCTTGAGGACTAAAAGAATATACACAGTCTCCAAGCATCTCCCCATAGGATGCACATAAATTACAAAGGAATAAAAGAGAAACATTACAATGGGAAGAAAAAGAGATCAAAGTTAATATCAGTGGTAAGGGAACAATTAAATAGCCTGTATTTCCTGCTATGATGCACTGAGAAAAATGCAACATCCCTCCTGTATATTTATACTGAAGAATCACAGACTGACTCTAACCATGTGTAAACAGCAGATAGTCAAAGTGGGGCCATTCTATAAGATAACTGGCCAGACAACTGTACATCCAAATAGGATGAATTTTACTGAATGTGGATTATACCTCAATACACCTGATTTAAAAAAAAAAACTGGCCTGGATGCTTCAAAAATATCAATGTCATGGAAAACAAAGAAAGGCTAAGAACTGTTCCAAATTAAAGAACACTAAATAGACAAAACAAGTGAATGCAACATGTGATACAAGATTTTCTTTTTGCTATAAAGAAATTAGTGAAATAATGGGGAAAATCTGAACAAGATTTGTAGATTAGAAAATAATACATAAATGTTAATTTTCTGATTTTAATGACTCTACTATGGTTATGTAAGACAATTATCTTGTTTTTGGGAAATAGACTCTTAAGTATTTCATAGCTGTCTTAGTCAGTTTGGGCTGCTCTAACAAAAATATCATAGACTGGATGAAACAACAGAAATTTATTTCTCACAGTTCTGGAGCCTGAAAGTCCAAGGTCAGGATGCCAGCATGGTTGGGTCTGGTTAGGGCCCTCTTCCTGGTTCACAGAGGGCCATCTTCTCC
This sequence comes from Hylobates moloch, assembly GCF_009828535.3. Classification (NCBI taxonomy): domain Eukaryota; kingdom Metazoa; phylum Chordata; class Mammalia; order Primates; family Hylobatidae; genus Hylobates; species Hylobates moloch. The sequence continues at coordinate 75,415,233 of NW_026652283.1, forward strand.
TTGTATCCTCACGTGACAGCTAACAAAGAGGAAGCATGCTCTCCCATGTCTTTTTATAAGGGCACTAATTCCATTCATGAGGGCCCCACCTACATGAACTAATTACCTCCTAAAGGCTATACTTCTTTTTTTTTTTCTTCAACTTTTATTTTAAGTTCAGGGGTAATATGGGTTGGTTGTGTCCCCACCCAATCTCACCTTGAATTGTGGCTCCCATAATCCCCACATGTTGTGGGAGGGACCCAGTGGGAGGTAATTGAATCGTGGAAGTGGGTTTTTCCTATGCTGTTCTCATGATAGTGAATAAGTCTCACGAGATCTGATGGTTTTATAAAAGGCAGCTCCTCTGCATACAGGCTCTCGCCTGCCTCCATGTGAGACATGCCTTTGCTCCTCCTTCGCCTTCCAACGTGATTGTGAGGCCTCTCCAGCACTGTGGAACTGTGAGTCCATTAAACCTCTTTTTCCTTATGAATTATCCAGTCTCAGTATTTCTTCATAGCAGTATGAAAACGGACTAATACAAGGGGTACATGTGCAGGATGTGCAGATTTGTTACATAGGTAAATGTGTGCCATGGTGGTTTTCTGCACAGATCATCCCATCACCTCTGTATTAAGCCTGGCATCCATTAGCTATTCTTCCCGATGCTCTCCCTGTCCCCACCCCCACTCCCAAAGGCCCTCAGTGTGTGTGGTTCCCTCCACATGTGTCCATGTGTTCTCATTGTTCAGCTCCCACTTATAAGCAAGAACGTGTGGTGTTTGGTTTTCTGTTCCTGCATTAGTTTGCTGAGGATAAGGGATTCCAGCTCCATCCATGCCCCTGCAAAGGACATAATCTTGTTCCTCTTTATGACTGCGTAGTATTCCATGGTGTATATGTACCACATTTTCTTAATCCAGTCTATGACTGATGGGCATTTAGGTTGATTCCATGTTTTTGCTATTGTGAACAGTGCTGCAATGAACATAATCTTTATAATAGAATGATTTACATTCCTCTGGGTACATACTGAGTAATGAGATTGCTGGATCAAATGGTATTTCTCCCTCTAGGTCTTTGAGGAATTGCCACACTGTCTTCCACAGTGGTTGAACTAATTTATACTCCCACCAACAGTGTAAAAGCATTTTTTTGTTGTTTTGTTTTTTGTTTTTATTTTTCCTCCACAACCTCACCAGCATCTGTTGTTTTTTCACTTTTTAGTAATAGGCATTCTGACTGGCATGAGATGGTAGCTCATTGTGGTTTTGATTTGCATATCTCTAATGATCACTGATGTTGAGCTTTTTTTGATGTTTGTTGGCCACATAAATGTCTTCTGAGAAGTATCTGTTGATGTCCGTTGCCCGCTTTTTAATGGGGTTGTTTTTTTTTTTTCTTGTAAATTTTCTTGTACAACTTTTCTTGTAAATTTTTCTTGTGAATTTAAGTTCCTTGGAGGCTCTCGATATTAGACCTTTGTTAGATGGATAGACTACAGAAATTTTCTCCCATTCTGTAAGTTATCTGTTCACTCTGATGATAGTTTATTTTGCTGTGCAGAAGCTCTTTACTTTAATTAGATCCCATTTGTCAATTTTTGCTTTTGTCACAATTGCTTTTGGCATTTTTGTCATGACATCTTTGCCCATAAAGATCCACATCTTATTAAATCACATTCAGGGTTAGGATTTCAACATAGGAATGGGCTGGGGAGGGACACAAATGTTCAGTTCATAGCAGCAGTAAAGGGGCATTATATCATGTCCGCAATTAAGATCAAACGGTAGGTAGGTAGATAAATACACAGATACACATACGATAACATGGTAAAATGTTACATCTGAGAAATCTGGATAAAGGGCATGTGGGAATATTCTTTCAACTTTTCTGTAAGTCTGCAGTTATCAAAGTTAAAAAAAAAACGCAGAGGAAGGAAGGAAGGGAGAGAAAGATTTGCACCAAAGCACTTTCCTTGACAGGTGGATATCCCATTCTTTACAACCTTGAGGGGGATATTTTGCCATTCTCTCTCAGAAATCTGTGTTAGTCTCCCATGGTACTAACTTTGATAAGGAACGCCCACAATAACTTAAGTCCCTTTTACTATGATCTCACTCCACCTCCACTATTCTGAATATAGTCAGGTCAAGCCATAGAGCTGTAAAATGATGGCCTATCTTCTCTCCTGGCATTACATACCTCTACCTCTCCTTATGGTACAGATCACAGTTGTAATTCTAAATTTATTTATGTCATGCTTGGGTTTCTGTCTGTCTCTCCCACTGTACCATAAGATTCAGGAAAGCAGGGATTGGGTCTGGCTTTGCTGAACATTGTGCCTTTAATGCAAGACCCAGTACAACATGAAAATGTGGGGCTCCTGGTTCAAGAACAAGTACAAGATGGCAACAGCAGAGCATTAAATCAAGAGCAAGGTCCTTCTGAGCACAGGGGATGTGCACGCCCACGGGTTGCACCCAAGGAAGCCAGCCATGGCCAGCTCAGCACCTGGTACAGAGGAGGAACTGGTAAATGTGTGCTACATGAATGAATGAATGAATGAATGAAACTTTTAAAACACATTTCCAGGCTGTATATAATGGTGACATCTCCAGTAGTCAAAACTTTTATATTGGTAATTGATGTGGGTCTTCCCAAATCAACTCCAAATGGATTCTGGACTGAGGGGGTGCCAATTCCCATTATGCATCAGGAACAATGTTGAGCTCCAGCACTCCACACCTACCTCCCCATAGCCACAAGCAGGGACAGACCATTCTGAATCTCCATGCAGGACAGCTCCTGCCAGCCTCCCCTCACCATTTTCTTACCTTCTGCTTTCCCCCTTCTCCCCTCCCCTGCCCATACATCTCCTCTTTGGACTCAGTCCTAGAACAGAACATTCTAACCAAGGAGTGTGAGCCCCTCTGGAGCCTGCGGTATTAATAATCCCAGCTATGCCAAACTGGGCACTGAAGCAAAGCCACCAGACCCCTTTCCACTCGTGACCTACATTGTCATTGGTTCCATGGACTGTTCATTCTGCAACTCAAAGAGGAAAATGTTACTATGACAACAGCTCCTAGAGTTACAGGGATGTAAAACACCTACTTTAAAAAAAGTTCACTTACCCATATGGCAAATGGACTTCATTAGTTGTTTCTAAATCAAATATCCAAACAAGGTGGGCTGAAAAGAGAATATTTTTAAGGAGCTAATTTAGATTGTAGCACCAGAACTACCCGTTGAGATACTGGAGAGTGAAGAGAGAGTACCATAGTTTTTTTAGTTTTGTTTTTAAAGACTGATATTATTAGAAATTATCTGTGTGCTCACTGGCTAATATGAATTTGCCCATATGAGAAGGAAACGGACATCTGATTCTCTCTTCTTGGTTGGTTTCTATTACATTGTCCTCTTAGCTGTCTGTTTCTAGTCTTCCCACTCCACCATCCAGCAAATGCTGTGTGTGATAGAAAGAGAATAAGGCTCTTAGTTCTAAAGTTTAGCTTTGCTGTCTCTGAGTCCCGTGACCTCAAGCAAGTTATTTGTTCTCTGAGTCCCAGTTTCTTCACTGGAGACATGCATTTATTCATTCACCCAAACATTCACAAAAGTTTCTTGAGCAATTACTATATGCCTGAAGTCACAATACCTCCCTCAGGGGGTTGTGTGGCCTGAGACCAACGTCAGGTTGAAATCAATGTGGAAATCATAATCACTCATTATCTCTGCTTCCTTTCCCTGACCCATGCCCCAGTCAAAGTTAGTAACAGCCTCCTCTGACTCTCACGGCCCCAGCCTCACTTCACAGCTGATTTCACTGTGTTGCATTATCGACTATGTGTCTATGTCACCCACTTAGACTCTGAGGGGGTTCCCCAAGGGCAAGGATTAGCTTCCAACCCACTTGATCTCTCCAGGATCTGGCACCAAATCAGGCACATTGCCAGTGTCTACAAGTGGTATTGCACATTTTCTTGTGTTCCTTGTACAATCAATGAACTCAAATCATAACCACCTTCCAGCTGTGGCTCCAGAATCCCTACATGGGAATGCTTAAGAGGGGCGCCCAGGGCCAGGCGAGGTGGCTCACACCTATAATCCCAGCACGTTGGCAGGCCAAGGCCAAAGGATTTCTTGAGGCCAGGTTTGAGACTAGCCTGGGCAGTATAGAAAGACCCCATCACAAAAAAAAAAAAAAAAAAAAAGAAGCTGTTTTTAATTAGCTAATTAGCTGGGAGTGGTGGTACACACCTGTAGTCCCAGCTACTTGTGAGGCTGAAGTAGGAGGATCACTTGAGCCCAGGAGGTTGAGGCTGCAGTGAGATATGGTCATAACCCCTTTGCTTTAGCCTGGGCAACAGAGCAAGACTGCATCTCTAAAGGAAAAAAAAAAGAGGGGCACCTGTTTAAAGGCTACAGAGATTATACCGGCATGTCTGTTTGGAGACATTGAAGCTGTATTTGCATGACAAGCAGTCTGTTTTTGCTTGGATTATTTGTACATGGGGTGACTTGGGCAGGGTGTGCATGGCAATTATAAATGAGTTTAACCCCCCCCCTTTAGAGCCCCCAGTCCTCATCACCTCCCGGCGGAGCACCTCTTATCTGATCCCTTGCCTCCCATAAGTGGCCTGTGACATTCCTCACTACTTCCTCCAGAAGGACATCTCTCTTTCATTTCCTTTTTTAGCCAAAAGCCTAGTCCCAAGGGAATGCTACAGAGAAGAAAAAATCATCACAAAACAGGGCATTAAAACCCTGGGGACATGAATCTGAAACCACCACATCACCTCTCCTTAATTTCAGAGTCTCCCTCCTCAGCCAGGCTTGGAGGGAAATGTGGAACATCACTCTGGTAATCCCTTCCGGACACCATTATGTTCTAGTTACTGCCTACAAGGACCTACTTGGTATTTCTCATCTTACCCTGATTGCATTCAAAACTTGATTAGATTCTATTGATTCTGTCATAAAAAAAATAAAGCTGGTCTGCTTTTCCCCTGTAGTCTCTCACGTGCTTAATGTAAAAATCCCACCTGTGCCTCATAGGCTTAAACCTACATTTCTTTGCTTTGCTCCACTTCCAGTTCTTTCTCTTTCCCTTCTCGGAGCTGACAGCTCTCTTCAGTCTTGCAAACTGGCTTTAGTTTTTATTGCTGTTATTTGCTGGTCTCTATTAGGGCTATTTGCCCTCTCAGCTACCAGAGAGGAAAGCAGAAATATTTCTCCAACTCCCAGATATCATTGGCCAAACTGTTTTTCATTGAATTCATTTATATTTATTGCTTCCAAGTGTTATTTCTTCCTGTTCTGAGTAACTTACCTTATGATGAGTGGAAGGCTCACTGTGACCTAAAGTTGGGGGTTGGCCTCCTGGAAGGGTCTCTGTTCCCACAGATGACAGGCATGAGCCACCGCACCCAGCCTATCCCTCCTTTCTTCCCTTCTAATCTTATGAAGTGTTTGCCTTTCCTCTCTTTTCATAATGTTCTTAACAGGCCCCTTAAACTAGAGGGGAAAAAAGGAAAACAAAAACAAATAAACAAAAACCACTCATGGGGAATCTATGCAGACGGTACTCCCCAGGAAAACCAAGCTTCATATGATGAGATGTTTTAGGGGGTGGACATGCCTCGACTATAACAATGCCCATTATGAGACCCAAATATGGAAAAAATTCAGACTCCCAGCAATAGGGTTTTGGTTTCACAAGCCATGGAACACCAACACAATAGAATTCTATGCAGTCATTACATTTCAGGAAAAATGTAACTAACATAGATATTTACACCATAGAAGCAATTCAAGTAATCTAGTATGGCTATGTAGAGTAAATATGACCTAGGACTTAATTCAGTCTGCTTTCATGGAACATTGCATTACTTCCTTGAGTTATAGAAAATAAGGTACTGGGTACAGTGGCTCACAACTGTAATCCCAACACTTTGGGAGGCCAAGGAGGGAGGATCACTTGGGGCCAGGAGTTCAAGACCTGGGGCAATATAGCAAGACCCCATCTCTACAAAAAAATTAAAAAAATTATCTGGACATGGTGGCATGCACTTGTAGTCCCAGCTACTTGGGAGGCTGAGGTGTAGAGGAATCCTTAGTCCTAGGAGATTGAGGGCTGTGGTCAGCTATGATCATACCACTGCATTTCAGCCTGGGTGACAGAGAGGGACCCTATCTCAAAAAAGAAAAAAAAAAAAAAAGAGGAAAGAAAAGAAAAAATAAGAATTTAATGCTCAAGTACATTGGAAAAACTCTAGATTAATAAGAGTGAAAGG